>NC_043715.1:52989241-52991719 GCF_006229205.1 Suricata suricatta
GCAATAAAATATCAATGAAGTCAACTACACAAAAGATTAGAAGAAAAAAGTCTTCCTGGCCAAAACACTATCAGTAAAGTAAAAAAGAAAGAGCAGTTTTTGCTTCTGGTAATAACTGAGCAACTCCCACTAATAGCTGAGTTCTCTCCCACTAAAGAGGGAACAACAACAAACAGATTTTGCAAGGGGGTTGACGCTTGGAAGAACTATGGGTTTTCTTTTTTGTTTATTTGTTTGTTTAATATTTATTTTTGAGAGGCAGCACATGGGTGCAAGTGGGGGAGGAGCAGAAACTGGGTGGGGGGTGGGAGACAGAGGATCCAAAGTAGGCTCTGCACTGACCATAGAGAGCCTGATGTGGGGCTCGAACTCATGAGCCATAAGATCATGACCTGAATCTAAGTGAGTCTTTCAGCCTACTGAGCCACCCAGGTGCCCCAGGTTTTTCATTTTCTTTTAATGACACGGTTTCTGAGGGTCAGGCTGTAGCTGGCAACATGCAAAATGCCTAAAGCCAAATAGATCTCCATAGTCCTGTTCACCTAAAGAACTGAAAAACAAAGTTCAGGATGATCACAGAAGCTGCAAAGTAAGAGGAAGTCTGTGGGGAAAAAAAAGCCACGAAGGTGGTACTATAGATTTGGATGTAACCTCTATCCAAAGCTCTAGCCGGCCCCGGAATATGCACACGTGGACAAGATGGCAAGAGGTCCATCTAAGCCTAAAGTATCCGAACGGAGATTTCAGAATATGGGATCTATGTTCTTTGGGGAAAAGTAACAAAACCCACTCTCTACATTGTTATCAGGAAACAATCTGAAATTACTAAACATATGAAGGAACATGGGAATGTAGCCCATGCTCAAGGGAAAAAAAAAAAGAAAGAAAGAAACCAATGGACACTAAACTCTAGATGACCCAGATGCTGGAATTGGCCGACAATGATTTTAAAGCAAATTTTATAACTGTGATCAGGGTAGTAAAGGGACTTTCTCTGCATTTAGTCCCTTGGTCACAGTTACAACAGCAGGGCTTACTATCTCAAGGTGCCAGAGAACAGAATTAAAAAAAAAAAAAGCTGGAAATTGAAAAGGGAAATCCTAGAAGTGGGAGAACTGAAAACAAAACACCCAAATCTAAATATTGATTCCTATTCAGGGTTTTCTGTGGTACCATACAAATTTTACGATAGTTTGTTCTAGCTCTGAGAAGAATGCTGGTGCAATTTTGATGGGGATTGCATTGAATGTGTAGATTGCTTTGGGTAATGATGACATTTTCACAATGTTGATTCTTCCGATCCATGAACATGGAATATTTTTCCATTTCCTTGTGTCTTCTTCAATTTATTTCAAAAGTTTTCTATAGTTTTCATCATATAGGCTTTTTACATCTTTGGTTAGGTTTATTCCTAGGTATTTTATGGTTTTTCATGCAATTGTGAATAGGATCAGTTTCCTGATTTCTCTTTCTGTAGCTTCATTATTGGTGAATAAAAATGCAACCGATTTCTGTACATTGATTTTGTACCCTGCGACTTTGCTGAATTCATGGATCAGTTCTAGTAGGCTTCTGGTGGAGTCGGTTGGATTTTCCATGTATGGAACCACATAAAACCCCAAATATCCAAAGTAATATTGAAGAAGAAAACCAAAATGGGAGGCATCACAATCCCAGACTTTAGCCTCTACTACAAAGCTGTCATCATCAAGACAGCATGGTATTGACACAAAAACAGACACATGACCAATGGAATAGAATAGAGAACCCAGAACTGGACCCACCAATGTATGGCCAATTAATCTTTGACAAAGCAGGAAAGTATTCAATGGAAAAAAGACAGCCTCTTTAGCAGGTGGTGCTAGGAGAACTAGACAGCAACATGCAGAAGAATGAAACTAGATTACTCCGTTACACCATATACAAAAATAAACTCAAAATGGATGAAGGACCTCAATGTGAGACAGGAAACCATCAAAACCCTAGAGGAGAAAACAGAAACAACCTCCTTGACTTCAACCACAGCAATTTCCTACTCAACACATCCCCAAAGGCAAGGGAATCAAGAACCAAAATAAACTATTGGGACTTCATCAAGATAAAAAGCTTCTGCACTGCAAAGGAAACAATAAAAAAACAATAGGCAACCAACAAAATGGGAAAAGATAGTTGCAAATGACATATCGGATAAAGGGCTACTATCCAAAATCTATAAGGAACTCACCAAACTCTACACCCAAAAAACGAATAATCCAGTGAAGAAATGGGCAGAAGACATGAATAGACACTTCTCCAAAGAGGACATCCAGATGGCCAACAGGCACATGAAACAATGCTCAGCATCACTCATCATCAGGGAAATACAAATCAAAATCACACTGAGATATCACCTCACACCAGTCAGAGTGGCTAAAATGAACAAATTAGGAGACTACAGATGCTGGCGAGGTTGTGGAGAGACGGGCACCCTCCTACACT
>NC_043715.1:52991819-53050049 GCF_006229205.1 Suricata suricatta
AAGGACAGATACCATATGTTTTCACTCATAGGTCTAACAGAAGAAACCTAACAGAGGACCATGGGGAGGGAAAGGGGGAAAAAGAGGGAGAGGGAAGGAGGCAAATCATGAGAGACTCTTGAATACTGAAAATGAACTGAGGGCTGAAGGGGGAGGGTTGGAAAGGGAAGGGGGTAATGTTCATGGAGAAGGGCACTTGTCGGGGTGAGCACTGGGTGTTATATGGAAACCAACTTGACAATAAACTATATAAAAAATAAAATAAGCATTACAAATTAAAATAAATAAATAAATAAATATGGATTCCTCCCAAACCTCCAACTCACATCAAAACTGCACGGGTGCAGGAGAGATCCCAGAAGGTGGA
Organism: Suricata suricatta; assembly: GCF_006229205.1. Lineage (NCBI taxonomy): Eukaryota > Metazoa > Chordata > Mammalia > Carnivora > Herpestidae > Suricata > Suricata suricatta. Next base: position 52,992,187 of record NC_043715.1, read on the forward strand.
GGGGCTTTCTGTAATTTCTAAATTATTCCAATATAAAAAGACTTTCAAAAATGGTTAAAGTTGAATGATATTGAAAACACTATACTTCTAAGCCTTGAAATTTGTTAGAACTATTTTCAGAGGTAAATGTATATCCTAAATGTTTATAGAGAAAGAAAATTAGGAGATATAAATTTCGTTATAAAATAAGTCTTGGTGGGGCGGGGGGCAGCACCTGGTTGGCTTCAGTCGGTGGAGTAGACAACTCTTGATCTTGGGGTTGTGGGTTCAAGCCCCACGTTGGGTGCAAAGATTACTTAAAAATAAAATCTTTAAAAATAAAACAGGGGTACCTGAGCGGCACAGTCAGTTAAGCATCCAACTTTGGCTCAGGTCACAATCTTGCATTCATGGGTTCAAGTCCTGGGTCTGATGCTGCTGAAAACTCAGAGCCTGGAGCCTGTGTCAGATTCTATGTCTCCCTCTCTCTCTGCCACTCCCCTGCTTGTGCTCTCCCTCTTTCTCTCAAATATAAACACTAAAAATACTTTAAAATAAAATAAAATAAAATAAAATAAAATAAAATAAAACAATGAGGTGCCTGGGTGGCTCAGTCAGTTGAGTGTCCGATTCTTGATTTTGGCTCAGGGTCATGATCTCATGGTTTATGGGTTCAAGTCCTCAGTCAGCCTCTGCCCTAATGGTGTCGAGCCTGCTTGGGATTCTCTCTCCCTCTCTCTCTCTATCCCTCCCCTGCTCTCTCTCTCTCAAAAATAAATAAATAGACATTTTTAAAAAAGTCATGGGGATGTAAAGTGCAGCGTAGAGAATATAATGAATAGTATTTTAATGACTCTGTAACGTGATGGATGGGAAATAGACTTGGCATGGGGATTGTTTCATAATGTATATAAATGTTGAATCACCATGGGCATCTGAAATTAACTTAATAATGTATGTCAATTCTACTTCAAAAAATGAAAACTGAACATAAGATACTAAACATTTATAAAGTTAGTAAAACAAATATCCCCTCCCCCACCGAAAAGAAGAAAGAACTAAAAATGTAACTTTTAACTTCACACATTTGGCTTCGGATACTTGTACCTAGCAAGTCTCTTGTCAGTATTGTTTTCCTTTCAAATTATTTGCCATTTTCCCACATTTTCTTCTTTTAAATGAATCATAAGATCAGTTTAAGTTTGGCTGGAATTTCTCTAAATTCATAGAGAAAAAGAAGAACGAATATCCTTATAATTTTGTGAGATACATTTCCTAATTATTTCTTTCTTTACTTTCTTCAGGGAGTGATGTTTACTTATTTTCAGCTTGCACTTTTTTTCCTGCACATTTCTTTTAAACGTATTCCGTTTTTTGCTACTTTTTGTCATAATAACGCTTATGTATAGAAAGCTAATGATCATCATCTCTTATTTCTCTAACTGAACAATCATATTACTACTCATATGTTTTCCTTTAATTCTCCTGGATTGTCCAGCGGTGCTGCTATATTCTCAGTCATAGTGATGACACAGAATCCTGTTTCCCATTTATCCTTGACACTGGCCTTGCTTCCTGCCAATGCCTTCTCCGGAGCAGGCGGACTAATAATTTTTGAACCTGCACTGTATCACGTCATTGTTTGGATACACTTTCACTGACATCCCACAGTGTTGAGTATTAAAAGACAAGATCCTTCCCTATGTCCTACCTTCCCAACTTTATCTTTCTGCTCCTCTGCTCGGCCAGTACGCCCCAGGGACACAGCTGTCCTTCTGATGACTTGCGTTTTCCAGCTCATTCCTACTTTCAGGACACGAAATGTTCTCTTCTCTTTGCCTGCAACCTCCTCCACAGTCCATATGCTAGCATTACTCTGAGTCATTATTTCGGTCTCAGCTACGGCTGCTCTGTCTGTGACACTAGCTCTAAACCTTCCTTCTAAGTCAGGTGCCACCAGTTATTTTTTCCTTAGAGCAAAAATCCTTCAGCTTTCATTCAGGTCTCTTTCTGCTATTTATAGAAGATTTTATAGTCACTTTGTGTTTCAGCCCCTGAGCTCAAATCCAGTATCAGCCGGGAACACGTTTGTTCTGGCACCTCTCCGCACCCAGCACTCAACAGGGTACCTGGCCCACAGGACCCGGTCAACAAGTATTTTTGAAATGATGGTAATTGCTTGAATTTCCTTGGCAACTTTTTTAACCACTCCCCATGTGGCTGTCAATCATTCCTGGAGGCATCAAAATTAGGCATGGGCCTGGAGGAGGCAAGATTTAGGACTGTGAATTTTTGACAAAGTATTTTCTGTTTGTTGGGGGTTTTTTTCTAGTTAAAACACACACAGGGACACAGACTAAAGTCTCAGCATAAGCCCGGAGGTGAATTTAGTACCATCTTTTCCAACAAGCAAGACTTTTTTTTTTTTTTTCCAAAAAATAGTCAATAAGTAGCAAATACCTCCAAGATTCTGCTTTTTCCATTCTAACGTGCATACGGTATACAGGGGAACAAAGAAAGTCATGTATAGGAAAAAGGTCTTACAACAATATGCAATGCTGGTATTGTTTGAATTTCCTGTGAGGCTCCACATAGTAATGGGAGAGAGTGCCCCACAGAGTAAAGAAGGCATCTGGGCTTGAGGAAGAGAGAGATCTGGGTTGCAGTCCAGGACTAGTCAGATCTACCTGCAAATCTGTGTGACTGTCAGCCAAAGCTCTGCGTTTTGTGACCTATGTCTTTCTTCTAACATTTCTCTTTCAGTCCGAATTGTAACAAGACCTACCGGCTTGGCTGTCCCGGGAAGACTTTTCTATAGAGTAACAGTGTGGGCTTCATAAAGTGCGGTGAGACTCAGAGACAGTATTATTGAGTTCCTGTAAAAAACGCTCTCACACTGACCTCAGTCAACACGGCCACCCTCCTTTTCTCTGGCAGTGAGGACACTGCCAGGACCAGAGACTGCAGAACATGAGAGACACTAGCACAGCCAGGTCATGGATCAAATCAGGGCTGGGTGAATCAGTGTTTCCTTCTGGACAGGTGACACAAAGTTCTCATACATCAAATGCCACCCAATCCCAGCCCTGCTCCGGGTTCCAAATGAAACGTGCACTATAACCTATGCTTCGTGAGACCAGAAAAATAGGGACAATAAGGAACAAGTGAAAACTCACTGAGTATTGACTCTGTGCCAGCTCTCAGGGTTTTAAATACAGTGACTGCATTTAATGCCCAGGTAACCCAATGGGATAAACAGAGTATCTTCTCATTGGGCAGGTAGTGACAATGAAACACAGACAGTGCAAATTTTGCCCAAAGTTACACAATTAGTTAGTGGTGGATGTGGGAGCTGACCCCCGCAATCCATGGACTGAAAGTTTCTGCAGTAGAACCCAAGATGTCCACTGGGTTTCCTTCTTTCCCTAGGTGCCTGTGCTTTGTAGGGTTTTCTTTATGGAAACAAATTTTAAGCTGACAGCAGGAAAAAGGGGAAAAACTCAATTAATATAAGTGCCCCAGGGGCAAGGCCTAGTCAGAAATAAATGTGAAAATTAAAATAAACGGAACTGTGAGGGACAGGTCCGGCACCCGGTGACCTAGGCACAGTCAGATGTGGTAGTTGGAGCCAAGGGGCAGCGATGCTTGAGAGAGCTCCTGGCTTTAAGAGTTCTGGAAATAACCCCTGGGTCTCACGTAGAGATGACAGAGGAGAAAGAAGAATGAGATTGGAAGAACCTATTGACCTTGGGGGAGCATAATGAGAGACAGGAGAGGAAAAGCAAGTAGGGGGACGCCTGGGTGGCTCAGTCAGTTGAGCATCTGACTTCGGCTCAGATCATGGTCTCACTGCTGGTGGGTTTGAGCCCCGCATCCGGCTCTGTGCTGACAGCTCAGAGCCTGGAGCCTGCTTCAGATTCTGTGTCTCCCTCTCTCTCTGTCCCTCCCCTGCTCATGCTCTGTCTCTCTCTCTCTGTTTCTCAGTAATAAACAAATGTTAAAAAAGAAAAAGAAAAACAAGTAGGAAGATAGAAATACAGGTCAAGGAAAGATGACATTAGAACAGAGCTACCACTTTCTGTATTTCTAACCCATTTCCCAACAAGTGGCTCACAGTCCATTCAGAGAAAATACGAACAAACACAATTTCTTGATGACCTTCTGTATGCTGGGCAGTAGGGGGAGGTATGAGACCTTCATGTATGTTAACACTCAGTGTTCAGTGTTAAAGAATATTCTCATCCTGGTTTACCTGGATAGAAAATGAGGCAGAGAGAGTTTAACTTTCTCAAGGTCACTCAATTCCAGTGCATAGCAGACAAGGTCTGATGACCTGAGGTATGTAATCTCTCATTATTCATACATATTTGGGAGAGGATTAATTCACTGGAATACTGGTAAGCATGGGTGTCTAGATTTGGTCTCTACTACACACACACACACAGTCACTCAGACTCATCCCACAAAGCGTGTAAAACCTTACAACATGGAACTGGGAAGTCAACATGGAGAGCCACACAGAGACGGGGAGAATCTGCCCATGCGGCTGCCAGCGGCACGTCTATCTTACTGCCAAGTACCGGCTCTAGAATCATGCAGAAGGGACCTGTGACCACTACTTGCTAGAGATTTCCTGTGTACCAGCAGAGCCACCCTCTTTCAGTCACTCTACTTAGTGGTGTGTGGAGTGACCCTGAGTTCCTATCCCTGGCTCACAGGTTGGGACGTTGAGACACAAGGTCAGGAGCTTCCAGCCCCTCAGTCTGTAGGAGGCTGAATCAGGAATTAAAGAAAAAAAAAAAAGCTCCTCTTCCAAAGGCTGGACTCTTACTCAGAGTTGCTTTTAAATGGTGCCTTTCAGTGGTGAAGAAAAGCCATATGCTAGCACAAGCCACACCCATCCATTTTTCCAGCTCCATTCCAGATCCTGAAATCTCTCTGGGGGGCAGTCCTGGAGCAGCACACGGAGAGAGCTGGGGCCACAGCTGAAGTCTGAAAGTTCACCCCAAACTCTTGACATCAAATTTACCAACTGCTCCGAGTCCAGTTCTCAGTGGTTGGAGCCAATGAAGCCCCTCGTCTGCATCTTAAGGGAAAAGAGGAGGGAGAATTGCAACTCTTCCCCTCAGGCTGCCTTCAGCCTCAGCAGTGTCCAGCTCCCGTCCAGCCTCGTGCCCATGACCATCCCCTGCCTGCTGTGGGGTCTTCAAGGTTACGCTGTCCCACCACTCTGTCAGCCCGGAAAGGAATCCAGAGCTGAGGCAAAGCTGCCCCGAGACGCAAGGGGAAAGCCACCGTCCTGTCCAGTTCTGTGCCTGCCCTCCCCTGGACATCCCCCTCCCCCCACCCCACACCTTATCCAAGTCTGAGCCATAAGGAGACACTCACCAGAGCTGTTCCTGAGACCGGCAGCAGGTCTGTGGCCATCAGTAAATATAGGCCAAGTAGAACCAGAGAAGTTACATGTTTTGAGATTCCCCGAGTTCATTTCCCCCCATGAGCTGCAATTACCCTGTCACCTGCGAGGCACTGACGCCTTCTGCAAAGGGACCGTGGGTGCATCTGCAGAGAAGCTGTAAATGTTAGTCCCAAGACAAGTCAGCTTCAGCAGTTCCTGGGGATTATTAAAACATAGACTAATTAACAGCAGGTGCAGCTGCGAGAAAACTTTGCTGAGCCCACTGCGGTGAGCGCTGTGACTAAGGGAGTGCGGGACAGAGAGGACACTCCCAGCTCTGTGCTGAGAAAGGTCCTACAGGAGTCTGCAAAGTGGGTCGTCATTTCCAAGTCCTGTTCCCGCTCTAGAGTCACAGTGATGAGATGTGTCACACACACACTAGACTCTGAGTTTTAGGGGGTTCATTGTTAAGGGTGTGACCTCTGCAGACAGTCTGAGTCACCCAGACATTGGGAAGGCTCTGACAAGTGCATCTTCCTGTAGGGGCCCTGGCCATGGCTGCCAGTCCCACTCACCTCTCAGGCCATTCTCGAATTCGTCTTCTTGAGCTGTCCTGGGGCCAAGGCAACGTGGTCAACAGGTGACTATGCTTTCCATTTCTGAAGGTGCCTCTACCCTAATCCTGGAGTCCCTTCTCTGAGGAATAATGCAATTCCCACAGTTCTGTTTCCTTTCTTTCCTTCCACTGCGCAGAGCTGACTGCAGATCTTTCTCGATGTTTCTCTTTAGACTTAATGTGTATTTGTTCTTCCATTTTTTGATAAGTCAGTTTAGATATTTTACCTCCCTCCCTAAAAGGATGAGCTCAAGCTTCTTACATTACCTTTCACCTCTTTCCCCAATTCTCTCCCAAATTTTTGTTTTACAGTTTCTACATTATCATCGTTTTTAGCACTTAACATTAGGCTCTGTGACTAAAATTCCCATAATCTATTGAAGCCTTTTATATCTCTGGTGAAAGGGATTTGATGCTTACACTCAGTTCTTTTGCCATTGTTTACCTGTTCATCTTTTGTGGGTAAATTTCATGTTCCAGGAACTTCTTGAAGAAGTTCATGTGAATTACACTTCATCGGTTCTTGCCTGTTCAACAATGTTTGACTCCATCTTGGCACTGGGAAGACTTATTTATTGGAGACAAAGATTGTCTTAGTGACACTCAGCCTTCACATTTAATAACCAATCTACCTCTTCCTTTTTTCCGTTATCTCGAAGAGTTTTCAATAAAGTGGTATAAAAGTCTCCAATTCTCTTGTAATTTTTACTGTGAACAGAGTACTTTTCAAAAATGTTCTGATTATTGCCTAGCACTCAATAGAAGCTGCATATTGGTCAAGTACCCAGAGACTCCTCCTGGGTTCTCTTACTATTCTACATGGTTGCCTGTGGATTCTCTGGTCATTCTATGCAGGCAATCATATCATCTACAAATAATGGCAAATTTTTTCCTGTTTCTAACTTTAAGCCCTTTCATTTTTATTATGTCATACTCTGCTGATTAAGATCTCTAGGAGTGCTCAGGTGAAAGGTGGTAGCAGATGTGTGTACCCCACTGGCCAACAACCTGGGAACACCTTTGAGGTTTTATCATTATATGTGATGTTTGCTGTAAGTTTTGGCAGTTAATACCTATGAAGTTGAAGAAGATATACTTACATCTGCTTTGCTAAGAACTTATTTTTTTCCACAAATAACTTGATTTTTATCTGTATTTTGTGTGCCAGGGTTCTTGCAATGATATTCTCTTCAAATATAATTTTTATCGATATAGAAATTCACATCATAGAAAGTTGGCATTTCAAAGTATACAGTTCAGTGACATTTACTACCTTCATAATGTTATGTAACCACCACCTCTACCTAGTTCCAAAACATTTTCATCATTCTAAAACAAAACAAAATAAAACCCATAACCATCAATCAATCTCCAAGCCCTCATCTCCCCAGGCCCTGATATCCAATCCAACAATTTGCTCGATTTTTTAAAAGTTGTATTTATTTAAGCAATTTCTACACCTAATGTAGGGCTTGAGTTCACGACCCCCAGATCAAGACTTGAATGCTCCTCTGACTGAGCCAGCCACAAGCTGACCACCAATTTATGTTTCTATATAGATTTACCTATTCTGCAAATTACATATAAACAGGAATATAACATGTGGTCCTCTGTGTCTGGCTTCTCTGACTTAGCATGTTTTTGAAGCTTTTGTGATAACATTTAACAATACTTCACTTGTATAGGTAATCAATATTCCATCACAGATATATACATTTTGTTTGTCCATTCGTTCACTGATGGACATTGGATTATTTCCACCTTTTGGTTATTGTGAATAGTACTTCTATGAACATTCATGTACAAGTATTAAAGTACCAGTTTTCAATTTTGTTGAATCTATACCTATGAGCAGAATTCTGGGGTCATACATAATTCCATATTTAACTTTTTGGAGGGACCACCAAATTGTTTTCTACAGCAACTGAACCACTTCACATCCCACCTATGTTCAAGAATTCTAATTTCTGCAATGTTATTCTTAATGTTAGTAAATATGGGGTGTTTTAGGAAATGCAAAGAGAGAAAATGTTTCTAGTGCTCAAGGACCTGTTTTCATAATAAATCCAAAGTTCCTGTATGATATAGCACTTGCAATAAATATGCCCGAACACACACACATAAACCCAAGTGTTTTCTCCCTCTTTGTCTTGTGTATTGCTTTCTTTTTTTGGTATTTCATGTAAATCTTTTATCATTTTTGCATATTAAGATATAAGGCTCTAGAAAAATGGAGGCTTCAAGTAGTGATGATCATCACACTTGGCAGAAACATTACAAAAGACAATAAAAAGAAGGAGAGCAAACTTATGCAGTCTAATTCTTTATAATTCTTATCAATGAGTCAAATTACATATTGCAAGACATTCTGATCCATAAGGAAATAGAACATCACTATTTACATGAGATTGTTTACTCAATGTTCTATGTTGATGCTGAGAATTAAACCCTAAAAATTATGTTCCTTCATGTAACTTCAAGAAATAATAAAGTTAAATACATAAAGTCCACATTACACAGTATAGTCCAGAACATAACCCCTATAAACCTTTGTCACTATTCAAGTTCTCCTTATTCTGATTTTTTTTAACGTATTCAAATGTCATCATATTTGCAGAGAAAATATCTAGTATTTGTAGTATCATACTTTCTGGAATTCTTTCTAAAACAATTATGTTAATCTCTTCTAAAATAATTTCATTCTATATATAGTTTCCAAGGTTAGCTAATAACCCAAATCTAAAATGCCACGACATTCCATCAACTGTAACATGCATCACACTTTAAAATATGATCAGACATGAAGAAATAAATCCAGAAATGCAAAAATAAAACACAGTTACTGATGCTTTTGCTAATTCATTGCTCTTTGGACAGCACATTCTATTTTTAAGAGCTTATTATGTTCAATGATATCCAATCCTCCACAGAAAGCATTTTTAGTGACTATGATCACATTATTTCTATAATATATGACTTCAGATTCCTCACAGATTTTACAACTTCACTTAACCTGGAAATTGTTTCCTTGTCTGAACAGGATCTCTCTGCTATGGGACTTAGGGGGCAATTAAAAAGCTCTGAATTGTATCTTGTTGGAGGGAAGTGTCAGCATCCTAGAAAGTTTGACTGGAAAGCAAGGGCTTTGGGTGAATGCACTAACCTCTGCCTCTAGCCTTGCCAGCCTGCTGTTTCCTGCAGGTCCTGGTGGAGCCACAGCCTCCAGCCCAGCCATTCCTGCTGCAGACTGGCTGCCCCCACAGCCCACATTCTGCTACCTTGGCCATTTCTCCTGCCTCGTGGGGTTTTGTGCACTTCAGAGTTTTTCCATCAATTGACACTCTTATTTGTCTAGCCTTTAGTCAATGAGAGATTTTTGTAGTAAGAAACTAAGGACCTCCCTTCTGTCCTAAACAGGTTTTCCCTCTGATTGCAACTCAAAGTTTTACGTACCTTTCTAGTTTACTACTCACTAAATGTGTGACTACAACTTTACCCCCTTTGCACTTCTACATTCTTAAAGTCCTATTTTAGCTTTACATTCCAGAAGTGGTGAAACATCCATCTGTTCAACAAGATATGAAATTATTTTTATAAAGCTCTGAATCGTAGGGGTGCCTGGGTAGCTCAGTTGGTTAAACATCCGACTTCAGCTCTGGTCATGATTCATGGCTTGTGAGTTTGGGCCCTGCATTGGGATCTGTGCTTATGGCCCAGAGCCTGGAGTCTGCTTTGGTTCTGTGTCTCCCTCTCTCTGCCCTTCCCTGACTCACACTCTCTCTCAAAAAAATAAACATTAAAAAATTTGTTTTAAAGCTCTGAATTGTAAATAAAATATTTAAAAATTTTTAATGTTTATTTATTTTTGAGAGAGAGAGAAAGAGAGAGAGACAAAGTGTGAACAGGGGAGGGGCAGAGAAAGAGGGAAACATATAACTCAAAACAGGCACCAGGCTCCACACTGTCAGCACAGAGCCCAACACAGGGCTCATAAACTGTGCCATCATGACCTGAGCTGAAGCCACTTAATTGACTGAGCCACCCAGGCACCCCATATAAATAAAGCAGTTTAGATAATCACTGCAATTAATGGCATTTCGGTTTTGCTATGCAATGAGTTTTATGGCCAAAGGATTTTTCTACTATATGAGTTTGCAGATAATTAGTGAGCTTTGACATCTAGATGAAGGCTTTACTACACTTGCTACATTAATAGGGTTTTCCTCCTACACGATTTTGCTGATATACAAAGATATGCATTAATTGGGAAGACTGTACCACATTCACAGTATTTCTCTCCTGTATGAGATGGTTAAGGAGTTTGACTTTGCAAAGAATGGTAGCATTATCACAACATTCCTATAATTTTTATTTTTTAAGTACAATGAGATTTGATTTTCCTTGGCTTTTCTGCACTCACTGCAACTCTAGCCCTCTCCTAAATGAATACCCTAATGTATAACAAATGTGATTTGAAATTATTCAAAATTGATTTCCCACTTTCCCTGCATCCACAGGTATTACCTCCTATATGAGCAGCCTCTGACTTTCAAATGACTTTTTAAAAATGTTTGTTTATTTTTAAGAAAGGGAACAGAGAGAGAGAGGGAGACACAGAATCTGAAACAGGCTCCAGGCTCTGAGTGGTCAGCACAGAGTCCGACGTGGGACTCGAACTCAGGAACAGTGAGATTGTGACCTAGGCTGGAGTCTTGATGCTTAACTGAGCCACCTAGGCATCCCCAAATGAAATTTTTGACAATCACTGCATTTATAATGTTTCTCTCTTTGGTGAGATCCCTGTGGTATACTGAGAGGAGTCTTCAGATGAAAGGCTTATTTTAGTTTCTACAGAAATTTTAGAAAGGTCTACTATAATCACAGCATTCATGGCATTTCTATTTTGAATGAGTTCTCTGAACAGATAGAACTGACTAATTGAAACCTACTTCTCACGTTCCTACAGTCACTGCATAGACAATTTTCCTCTATGCTGACTTTGCTGATGATTAAGAAGAGCTGACTTCCGAAAGAAGGCTTTTTGACATTCACTGCATCCATAGGGTCTCTCTCCTGTGTGAGTTCTCCGGTGACCAATGAGAGTTGACAAAGTAGCAAATGCTTTCTTACAATCACAGCATTCATATGGCTTCTCTCCTGTATGAATTCTCTGATGGACAGTGAGATACGATTTAGCTGTGAAGGCTTTCTCACACACATTACATTTGAAGGGTTTCTCGCCAGTATGGGTTCTCTGATGTATAATGAGAGTTGACTTACAGGACAAAACCTTTCCACACTCACTACAGCCATGAGATTTCACTCTTGCGTGACAATTTTGCAGATGGATTGTGAGGCCTGACTTCTGGATGAAAGCCTGTTGACATTCACTGCATTCATAGGGTCTCTCTCCTGTGTGAATTCGCTGATGAATCATAAGATGTGCCTTAGTGGAGAAGGCTTTCTCACAGCCCAAACATTCATATGGTTTCTCTCCTGTATGAATTCTCTGATGGACAATAAGATGTGCTTTTGATGTGAAGGCTTTATCACATACACTGCATTTGAAGGGCTTCTCACCGGTATGGGTTCTCTGATGTATAACAAGAGTTGACTTAGAGGACAAAACCTTCCCACATTCACTGCATCCATGAGATTTCCCAACTGCATGCTGAGTTTTCTTATGATGAGTTAGATCCGACCTCTGGATGAAGGCTTGTTGACACTGACTGCATCCGTATGGTCTCTCTCCTGTGTGAATTCGCTGATGAATCATGAGTTGAGCCTTTTTGGAGAACGCTTTCTCACAGTCGGAGCACTCATATGGTTTCTCTCCTGTGTGAGTTCTCTGGTGCACAGTCAGATGTGTCCGGACCATAAAGGCCTTATCACACACTCTGCATCTGAAAGGTCTCTCTCCTGAATGAGTTCTCTGATGTAAGGCGAGTTTTGACATCCAAGGAAAAGTCTTCCCACATTTACTGCATCCATAGGATTTCCCCTCTTTATGACGGGTTTTCCGATGATAGATGAGTGCTGACTTTGTAATGAATGCTTTTGGACACTGACTGCATCCGTACGGCCTCTCTCCTGTGTGAATTCGCAGGTGGATTATGAGCTGAGCCTTTTTGGAGAACGCTTTCTCACAGTCGGAGCACTCATATGGTTTCTCTCCTGTGTGAGTTCTCTGGTGCACAGTCAGATGTGTCCGGACCATGAAGGCCTTATCACACACTCTGCATCTGAAAGGTCTCTCTCCTGAATGAGTTCTCTGATGTAAGGCGAGTTTTGACTTCCAAGGAAAAGCTTTCTCACATTTACTGCATGCATAGGATTTCCCTTCTCTATGATGAGTTTTCTGATGGCAGCTGAGTGCTGACTTTGTAATGAACGCTTTTTGACATTGATTGCACCCAAATGGTCTCTCCCCTGTGTGAGTCTGCTGATGAGTAGCTTTACTTATTAGCTTTAGCTTACTGGGAAAGGCTTTTCTGCATTCATGGGATTTCCCTCCTGCACGAGTTCTCTGAAGCACACTCATGAGTGGTTCAAAAGCATTCACTGCACATTCATTGTATCCAAATGGTTTCTTGCCTAAAGGAGTTAGGTGATAGTTAGTGAGCTCTGACTTCTGGGGGAAAGCCAGTGTACCCGCAACAGAATGAGCAAGATAATAAGGAAAGGTCCAGAAAAAATTTATTTAATTTACTATAAAAAATTAATGAGACAGTATAATTTGAGGAAGCTCTGTAGATTGTGTAATAGTTCTGCATCAATGTCAATATTCTGACTTGGATTATTTTTTTGATAATTTTTTGAGTAATTTGGTTCTATGAAAAAATTAACTTGTTTCTAGGAAATACACACTTAAGTATTTAAGGGTAAAGAGTTCCAAAAAACAGTATGTACGTGTGTATGGAATAATAGGTAGATATACTATGATAAAACAAATGTGATAGAGTATTACTAGCTAGGGAAATCTCTAAGAAGGTGTAAGATATTTGTGTAAACTTTTGGGATTTCTCACTAAGTCTAAATTATTCAGAAATAAATATTTTCAAATGGAGAAAAATAAAAAATAAAGGACATTTATGTAAAGATATATAGGAATATTACTTACAACAGCCTGAATGTAGAAGGGATCATTTATTTTATGTTTACACAGTGCATCTTGCATAGAACTCTGGTACTTGATCTACTGCTGGTTACACAGTATACTGACTGTAAAAATGAACTAAGCTGTACTCTTATATTTACATACTTTTATATGTGTACGCTATACTTCCAAAAAAAATTTTAGGGGTGCCTGGGTAGTTGGTTAAGCATTCTACTCTTGATTTTGGCTCAAGCCATGATCTCACAGTTCATTAGTTTGAGGCCTGCATTGGGCTCTGTGCTGGGAGCTCAGAGCCTGCTTGTGATTCTCTCTCTCTCTCTCTCTCTCTCTCTCTCTCTCTCTCTCTCTCTCTCTCAAAAATAAATAAACATTGAAAAAATTGTGCATAAAAAAGTAAGCAAAAATTTGGGCAGGAGTCAGGAAATGCTCACATGTGGGAGGATCCTGGAAAGAATGAGGATCCTATACTAAAAGTTACAGGATGCCATTCAAGGAAATAGTGGGAGAGAGGTGACATGTCCTGATTTTCACTTTTAGAATGTGATCCTATGTGTATGTATATCAGTTATCACACTAATAATGTCTTAAGTATTGTTATATAAACACTATTTTTAAGATTGTGAACTATGCTTGTGAAAATTGGTAAAGATCTAATATGGCATATTATTTTTCTTGGATTATACTTTAGATCTTTCCCTCTATTGCCCAACTCAGATCATTCTTTCTATATGATGGCTTAACTTCCATACTCATTTCTTCTTACCCAGGTAATTGTCAGAACCTGATGTCTTTATAAATCCAGATTCTAAAGTTTGTTTCTGTGTTCATGAATTTGGAGGGTGAAAGACTGGAAAAAAATGGACTTCTGTTACTTTTTTTTTTTAATGTTTATTCATTTTTGGACAGAGCACAAGTGGGGGAGGTGCAGAGAGAGTGAGATGCAGAATCCAAAACAGTTCCAGGTTCTGAGCTGTCAGCACAGAGCCTGACACGGGGCTCAAATCCACAAATGGTGAGAACATGACCTAAGCCAAAGTCGGATGCTTAACCAACTGAGCTACCTAGGCACCACTTACTCCTTACTTTTTAAAAACAAGCAATAAAATAAGACCAAAAAATGTGACTATTATGTAGAGAACAGACAGAAGCAAGAGTAAAGAAATAAGGACATTTTCAAGAAAACTATATTAATTTTGGAAAGAGACAATGGACATTGGAGCTGGGTGAAACATAAGTTACAGAATGGAGTGGAGGACCTCCAGATACAGTAAGGAGAAGGTATAGACTAAAGTTGCTTATGGATTGGGTTTGTGATGTAAGTGAAAAAAGGAACCAGGTGACATGATGTTTGAAGCAGCTGTTAGGTCTCCAAGGGCAGAAGTGAAATATTTAAGTGAATGTGTATGGATACAAGAAGGTCTGGCTTATAAACAAACCTCTGGAGTCATCAGCACATAAGTGATATTCTTAAGGCCATGAAGATGAATGAAATCACACTGAGAACAAATGATAGAAACTGGCAAGGACGAAGCTTCATGCTCTCTGACTCTGGAGACTTTAGAAGATGCCCAGAGAATGAAGTATGTCCATCCATCAGGTGCAAACAATGACCAAGGAAAGATGCCAACACAAGTCTTGAACAAATACCTGGGAGAAGCAGGTTAGATCAAAGGACCTTTGGCTTCTCACTTCAAGGTAAGCACAGTTATTCTCTCCTGCTGATTCTTCTCTAGTTCTTCATGCAATAGACAGTGAACCTTCCCAGAGCTCTAATACATTTAGAGAGCACCACTGTGGCCAACATTCTCACCTTCTATCTTGGTTTGCTACATTTTCACATGGCCCACAGAAATCCAAAAACCTGATCCCAGGATAAAAGGCTTCCGTGTTAACTAGATGAATTGTTACATAATTTGGTCAGGTGAGAAGAGTGAAAACGAGAGCTGTGGAGAACACAGGAAGGGACACTGCCAGACAGGAAGTAGGAGAAGGAAGTCTGGGAGCTGCAAAGAAAACATCCTACTGAATATGAATCAACCCAAAAGAGAGAACACGAGGTGCATCTCCCTTGAAACAGCAGGCAAATGAGAGCCTCATTAATGACCTAGGTATTTGTAAAGTACCTGTATTTAACGTTTTGGCCCCGTTAAACACATTTGCATGGGACTTGATCTCACAACCCTGAGATTATGAGTCACATGCTCTACCTCATTCTCAGTTGCTCACTTACCTGAGGAGTACCGACACTGCATTTCATCTTCGAAGCTCCACGGCTTCCCTCCATGCTTGAAACTAAGGATCATATGTGGCTGGGTAGCTGGATAGCCTGTTCCTGGGAAATGACAAAGACTTGGACACTTAGAACTGACTGGGTAGGAGATACCTATGAAGAGCACAAAGTCTCAGGAACTGACATACTTCCACTTTGGCAGACTGGGGATCTATTGAAGGCGACCGCACACAAGTTCTGTCTGGGAATAGAAGACAGACTAAGTATCTATTGCCTATAAACTAAAGTCCAGGATACTGAAGCCCTTTGGGAGCCAGGGTGACTGAAAAAAGGAGAGGCTGTTGTCTATGACCCTCTGAACGGCACAGGGCAATCATCTTGAACTGCCCTCACAGATTGCTGTAATTCTCCAACATCATATCCTGGTATAAATTCTCCTGAGCAGAATTAGAAGGTGCCACTCATCCCCAGTGAAGTTCACAGATACATCCTTAAATGACATGAATCCCTATAATAACAGATTCTTCTTCAACGTGTGGTGGTCATTACAATTGTGAAAAAGACCTCCAGGTGTATGTGTCGGTTGTTTTTATCACACCTTATAAAGGCTATGTCTTTGTGTAATAGTTTTCATTATATTACTCATTATGGTAAGTAATAGAATGCTATTAAATCTGTCTTCCCATATTATAATATATAGATGTGTCAAATCAATATGTTACACACATTAAATTTATATAATGTTATATGTCAAATACATTTCAATTTGAAAAATATATTACAATCGTGCACTTAATTATCAACGAATCCAATTAATTAGAAGTTTAGGGGGCACCTGGCTGGTCTCGTGGGTAGAGCATGTGACTCATAATCTCAGGGTTGTGAGATCAAGTCCCATGCTGGATGTGGAGCCTACTTCTAAAAATAAATAAGTATATTAGGAGTTTTTGAAAGGTATACTTAACTCCTACAGGTAAAATATGCCTGAAACAGGAATCTCTGAAAAAATTTTTTAAAAATGTTTCTTTATTTTGAGAGAGAGAGAGAGGAGTGCCCATAGGCACGTGAACACAGAAGAGGGGCAGGCAGAGAGAGAGGGACAGAGAGAGTCCTAAGCGGGGTCTTCTATGGCACAGTACAGCCTGACACAGGGCTCAGTCTCATGACTGTAAGATCACAACCGGAGCCGAAATCAAGAGCAGGACCCTTAACCTACTAAGCCACCCAGGTGCCCCATTTTTTAAAAATGTTTTTATTTATTTTTGAGAGACAGAGAGAGACAGTTTGAGGAGGGGAGGGTCAGAGAGAGAGGGAGACACAGAATCCGAAGCAGGCTCCAGGCTCTGAGCTGTCAGCACAGAGCCCGATGCGGGGCTGGAACCCACACACCGTGAGATCATGACCTGAGCCAAAGCCGGACACTTAACTGACTGAGCTACCCAGGCATCCCTGAAAAACATTTTTAACATCTACTTAAAAAGTAGAGAACAAAGTGCTAACATAAAAACACAGAAAGTAGTGGCCCTCAAGGAGCTTTTATTTTTTTTCCAACTAAATCCATTATTGAGGTATAACTGACATATAACATTATATCAGTCTCAGGTGCACAACGGAATGATTTGCACAAGCCCTGCTTCTCTCTCACTCCCTCTCTCTCTGTCCTTCACTCACTTGTGGCCTCTATATAAATAAACTAACTAAAAATTTTTTTTAATATATTAATTTTTAAATTTTTTTTAATGTTTGAGTTTTTTTTGAGAGAGAGACAGACCGTGAGCAGGGTAGGGGCAGAGAGAGGAGACACAGAATCCAAAACAGGCTTCAGGCTCTGAGCTGTCAGCACAGAGACTGACATGGGGCTCTAGCCCACAAATCGTGAGATTATGACCTGAGCCAAAGTGAGATGCTTAACCCACTGAGCCACCTAGGTGCCCCTAGTTTTATTTTAAGTTTATTTATTTATTTTGGGAGACAGAGAAGAGGGGCAGAGAGAGAGAGAGGGACAGAGAATTCCATGCAGGTTCTGCACTAACACCCAATGTGGGCCTGGAACCCATGAATTGCAAGATCAAGACCTGAGCCAAATTGGACACTTAACTGACTGAGCAACCCAGGTTTTCATAAAAAAATTTTTTATGACCACTGAGATGTATATGAACCAGCAGAAAATTTAAAACTATAGTTGACCCTTGAACAATGTGAGAGTTAGAGGCAGTGACCCCTTATCCAGTAAAAAAATCCACATATAACTTTTGACTCCCCCAAAACTTAACTACTAATAACCTAATGTTAACCAGGATCGTTACCAATAACATAAACCACTAACACATATTTTGTATATCGTTTATATACTGTATTCCTTCAATAAAATAAGCTAGAGAAATGTATGGACCCAAGCAGTTCAAACCCAGGCTGTTCAAGGGTCAAGTGTACAGTCAAGTCCTCATTAGTCACAGATTTCTTGATTGTGAATTTACTTACCTGCTAATATTTCTGTGTAACCCCAATATCAACAGTCACAGTGACCTTCTGCAGGTAACAAAAAGTAACTTGAGCAGTGGGTAATCGGAATTGTCCCCACGTGTATATTCCCAGGTGAGTTTGAACAAAATGATGTCCTGCCTTCTAGTTTCAGCCCTCATACTGTGAACCAGGGTCCTTTTCATGGTCTATTTAATGCCATTCCCCCTCATATCTTTGTGCTTTAAAAAAATTTTTTTAGTGATTTTACTGCTTAAAATGGTCCCCAAGCACAGTGCTGCAAAGCTGTTCAATGTTCCTAAGTGCAAGAAGGCAGGGAGGCAGTGATGTCCTTTTTGGAAAAAAAAATTATGTGTTAGATAAGTTCTGTACGGCCACAAGTTACAATGTGGTTCATCATGAGATTTATATTAATAAATTAATGATATATGTTAAATAAGGTATCTTGAAACATAAGCACACAAGAACCAAGGTTATGGATTGCTTGATGAAAATGTTGTGACCAGGGACTCACAAGAATTTAACCCATATTTCTCCTAGGAGCAATGGTTCAGTATTTGGTAATCAGTGTTCGTGGTGACTTTACAGAATGTAACTATTGTCAATAATAAGAATTGACTGCATATAGTGTATATAGTAACTAAAACTGGTGACCTGATTAACAATGTAATAGCAGAACAGATACAGATGAAGAATTAGTCTATTGGAATAGAGATCTAAGCCCCACCCCCAAATGCAAAGGAGAGAGTAAGAAACATACAGGTGAATCCTAAAATGTATCAGATACACAAAAGACTTGGAACATCCAAGGCAATGTAGAAGAAGAAGAAAAAAAACTAGAGAGCATAACTCTCAGATTTTAAGACTTACTATGGAAAAACCTATAGTAATCAAGATACGGTAGTATTACTAGCACAAGGATAGTAAATACAACAAAAGAACAAAATCCAAAGATCCCAGAAAAATGACTTGGTATATAAAATCACCTATTTTATGACAAGATGCCAATGTTATTCAGTGGGATGGTCTTTTCAATAAACTCTTAAATGGAGGGGGGGCAAGATTTCCACTCCCAACTCACACATACAGAAAAGTAAATTCAAGATGAATCACAGGCCTAAATATAAACAACGAAGTATTCAAATTTTTAGAGAAAAACTTACAAGACTCATCAATTATGATGGGATATGCAAAGATTTCATAAAGATGTAAAAAGCACTAAGTAGAAAGGAAAATATTGACAAAGTGGGTTATTATCAGGCATGACTGATATTTACCAATTCTCACAACTGTGGTCCATTTAAAAAATATAATTCTGGGGGTGCATGGGTGGCTCAGTCAGTTGAGCATCTGCTTCAGCTCAGGTCCTGATCTTACAGCTTGTGGGTTCCAGCCCCACATCAGGCTTTCTGCCGTCAGCGCAGAGCCTGCTTTAGATCCTCTGTCCCCCTCTCTTTGCCCCTCCCCTCCTCCCTTCCTCCTTCTCTCCCTCTTCCAAAACAAATTAAAAAATTAGGGGTACCTGTGGCTTAGTTGGTTAAGCATCCTCAACTCAAGTCATGATCTCGAGGTTCATAAGTTAGAGCCCTGTATTGGGCTCTGGGCTGACAGCTCAGAGCCTGGAGCCTACTTTGGACTCTTTCCCCCCTCTCTCTGCCCCTCCCCCACTCATTCTCTGTCTCTCAAAAAAAAAAGAATATTTAAAAAAATAAAAATCATTCTGTGTGTGCTTGGCAGTTATACTGGTAAGGTCTATAAACATAAATGCAGCTTACCAGTGGCTACAGGTAAAAGAGAAAGGTGTAAAATCAATGATCTAATTGCCACTTTATGAGGCTAGGGAGAAAAACAGCAAACAAACCAAACATGCTAAAAACAAAAGAACAGCAAACTAATCAACAAGAAAATTGGAAAGATTACTAAAATTGGTAAAGGCATAGGGAGACTGATTAACAAAAAAGAAAGAAGACAAACTAAAACAAAGTGATGTAAAAGTAATCAACACTACAAATCCTAAAGACATTAAAAGGAAAATATGATATCTATCTTTTAATGACAAAGCATATTTTAGGCACATCATATGGAAGCAGCTGAAAACCAAAGATAAAAAGTAATCTTGAAATGAGCCAGAGGGGGGGAAGGCACATTATATACTGGGAAATTATGATAGGAATGGCTGCTGACTTCTAACCAGAAACAATTCTGGGAAGCCAGAAGATACTTTAGTCATATCTTTAAAGTGATAAACAAACAAACAAAAAAGCCTTGTTAACCCAGAACTCTATCCCCAGGGAAAATATTATTTTAAAAGTCATGCGAAATAAAGACATTTTTGTCACTAGAAGTCCGATGCACTACACATTACACCACAGAACCACTTGAAATCCATTTTTAAATAAACAAAATCTGAGAGAATTCACTGCTGAAAGATCTGCACAGATGAAATCTTAAAAGATGCTTTTAGGTTGAAGGAAAATTTTCTAGTTGAAAACTCAGATCAACAGAAAATAGTCAACCCCAGGTATGGTAAATAAGATGATATTCTTCTCATTTTCCTTAAAGGGTGAATTGTTTAGAAGCGAGGTCCAGAGGCCAAATCTGGCTCCCCGACTACTTCTGTAAATTAAGTTTTACTGGATTGTAGCCACATCCATTTGCTTGCACATCTGTGAATGCTTTTGCTCTAGTACAGATGTGATAGCGACTGGAGAGCCAGCAAAGCTGAAAATATTTACTATCTGGCCCTTTATTGCCTTAGAACAAAATAAGTAACACTGTAAGGCGGGTTTATAACAATAAAAACACTAAAAGGTAGAACAATAGCTCAAAGGACAAGGAGTGGACCTAAAAGGAATTATACTGCCCTTAGGTTATTAAGTTCTTGGAAGTGTGATATAGAATGTGTGACTACAAGTGCGAGGTAGGTAAGGTATAATATGTGAAATGAATGTTGTCAAATGGCACAATATCATTCCTAAGTCAACCTTGATGACTTAAGGATGTCACACTGTGGGCTCTATAGCTACTACTAAAATAATAGCAATAAAATCAACAACAATAATAAAAACAGGACATACCATTCAACCCTGCACAGCTGCCCTTGAAACACCAAAATTCACAACTATTCTATGGGCAAAATGCATCTTTCCCTTAGGACTAAGAATGAGACAAAATGTCCACTCCCATATTCTATATCATACAAGAGGACCTCACGGTGCAATAAGACATGAAAAATAAAAGGCCTAAATATCAGAAAAGAATATTGCTGTTATTTGCAGACAATAGGATTCTGTATAAAGAAAACCCAAGGAAGCCCACAGAAACTACTAAAACTTATGAGTGATTCTACCAAATTCACAAGATAAAAGGTCGGGGCACCTGGGTGGCTTAGTCAGTTAAGTGTCTCACTCTTGGTTTGGGCTCAGGTCATGATTTCACAGTTCGTGAGATCAAACCCTGCATAGGGCTCTGTGCTGATGGTGTGGAGCCTGCTTGGAATTCTCTTTCCCTCTTTCTCTAATCTTCTCCACTTGCTCTTTTTGTCTCTCTCTCTCAAGATAAATAGACAGACTTGAAAAAAATTTTTAAAGAGGAAAGGTCAAAATAAAAAAATTTTCTGTACTAGCAAACAATTGAAAAATAAAATTAAAATGATATCAGTAAAAATAACAACAGAAAACCCTAATGCCCAAAAATAAATAAACTAAAAGATGTACAAGATTGCTACAATGAAAACCACAAAACATTACTGAAACACAGAATATCCAAACAAAAGAAAAGCTATATCATGTTCATGGATTTAAAGGCTCCATATTATTTAACTTTTCTTTTTACCAAGGTAGACTTAATGTAATTACTACCAAAATTAAAGAAGGCATTTTTTTCTTTTATAGTTTATTGTAAAGTTGATTTCCATATAATGCCCAGTGCCATCCCCACAAGTGCCCTCCTCCATGCCCATCACCCCTCTTCCTCTTTCCCCCCTCCCCCATCAGCCCTCAGTTTGGTCTCAGTATTCAAGAGTCTCTCATGGTTTGCCTCCCTCCCTCTCCCCAAATATTTTCCCCCTTCCCCTCCCCCATGGTCCTCTGTTAAGTTTCTCCTGTTACACTCATGAGTGAAAACGTATGGTATCTGTCCTTCTCTGACTTATTTTACTTAGCATGACACCCTCGAGGTCCATCCATGTTGCTACAAATGGCCAGATTTCATTCTTTCTCATTGCCATGTAGTACTCCATTGTATATATAAACCACATCTTCTTGATCCATTCATCAGTTGATGGGCATTTACGCTCTTTCCATGATTTGGCTATTGTTGACAGTGCTGCTATGAACATTGGGGTACATGTGCCCCTCTGCATCAGCACTTACAGAAGGCATTTTTAAAAAACAAGTAAACATGCCAATTTTCACATTTATATGGATAAGCAAAGGATGTAGAAAAGTCAAAACAATATGAACTAGGACAAAGTTGGAGTTAATTATCTGAATTCAAGACTTGCTGATGCAGTACTGATGTAAAGGCAGACATACAAGAATACAGAAGAGATGAGTGTCCAGAACTAGACTCACGCTAATATACTCCACTGATTTTTAGATCAAAATGGCAAGTGAGTCTACTGGGTAAATCTTTTAACTAGTGTTGCTGAAACTCAGTCAGTTAAGTATCAGACTTTGGCTCAGGTCATGATCCCATGGCCCATGAGTTCAAGCCCTGTATTGGGCACTGTGCTGATCTTGCTTCAGACTCTGTGTCTCCCTCTCTCTTTGCCCCTCCCCCACTCGCACTCTGTCTCTCTAAAAAAATAAAAACTTTTTTTTAATTAAACGAAAAAGCCCTTTGGGCCCACACCTTGATTTCAGTCTTAGGAAATCCAAGGCAGAGAAATTAGCCAAGCCAATCCCGATCTCTGACTTAAAGAACTGCCAGATAATAAGTTTACACAGTAGAAGTTTGTGAGAAGTTGTTTGTGCACCAAGAAAAAACGAACACATTATTCATACTGGAAACATTAGAAAGTATTTGTAATTCAGGGTGCTTGGCTGGCTCAGGTGGTGGAGTGTGTGACTCTTGATCTTGAGGTTGTTTGAGCCCCACATTGAGCATGAAGATTACTTAAAAATAAAATCTTAAAAAGTATTTGTGTAAGAGCACAAGTCTGAACCAAACAGACGCCATGACAGGCTTTAAGATTCCCCCCTGAACTATAAGGCCTAAGTTTCAGTTTTCCCAAAACTATCAGGCAGTTACACATTGCCTAGAGCAGGTATCCAATCAGGAAAGACCAGCTACCTCTCCCCACATTCCTTAAGGTGAGGCCTGCAGATAGGAACTTTAGATAGGACCCTGTTACCTAATGTTAAAGTTACCCGTTAGGTGCCGAACAAGACCCTGGGCTCGCTCTGTAATTGGTTAATTTCAAAACTACTCTAAATATTGTGATTGGGTCCCGCCAAAAGTAACGAACGCTCTGAACAATGCGTATGGTTAAAGTTGCTGCCAATACTGTTGTACCATTATGATTGGATCACTGTACCTATGTCACAATTTCTTGTAACTCCCCCTTCCTAAATCCCATATAAACCCTATTCAGCCCTTGTTCGGGGCTCTCAGCACGGATCCACTGCGCTGGTGAGGTCTGTGAGCCTGAGCTTATAAGCCTGCAATAAAGCCCTTTGCCTTTGCATGCGTGCCTCGGTGTCCCTGGTGGTCTCTGGCCGTTGAGGATACTGCATTTTGGGCATTACACTTTCACCCCTAAAACAAAGATACAGGGGTGCCTGGGTGGCTCAGTCGGAGTTAAGCCTCCGACTTCGGCTCAGGTCAGATCTCACGTTCGTGGGTTCGAGCCCCGCATCAGGCTCTGTGCTGACAGCTAGCTCAGAGCCTGGAGCCTGCTTCCAGTTCTGTGTCCTTCTCTCTCTCTGCCCCTCCCCATCTCATGCTCTGGTTCTCTCTGTATCAAAAATAAATAAAACATTAAAAAAAAAGATACAAACACAGACAAAGCCAAACTTGGAGGCAATCCTCCCCTGTACCGAACCAGCACTAGGCAATTTGTGGGGTAGCTGATTCTGGACTTCTTCGAGGTCTAGCAGGTTCTAAAAGCCAGAGACCAAAGTTCTAGACTGGAAATCAAGAAAAGTAGGCAGAATCTGTAAATCTGTAGAGATTGTTGTAGGTCCTAAAGTGTGTAAATCAAAGTTCTTTTTGCCTCATTCATCGCATTCATAACATTATTTGAAAGTTGCTTGCTTAGTCCTCAAGGCACTGCATGGCAGACATTGTTCTAGGAGTTTTCTGCTCCAGGTGACACAGCTGGTAATAGGAGGCCAGGACAAGACACCCCACAAAACACAAAGACACTCAAAGTTCTTTCTGAGGACCAGGAGGGGAAGGGACGGGATAGGAGGTATAGTAAGGTTCAAAAGGAGCTACAATCAAATTCCCTTTCCAAGCTCCCAACATGGGATCCATCTAGCCACCTAGAACCAGAGGAACAAGAGCAAATGCCTCCCACACAACAAAGGAACTCTCTAGGGCCATCTCTCACGCCAGCCATACAGCAGGACAGACGTACCAAGATCCGGCCTTGCCCAAGCTGAGACACAGGATGAGTTTGGAATTGACCATGGAAAACCACTTCCCTCACATGCTGCATATAGAAGCCCCAGTGGTCTCTGATAAGGTTCTGACAGGCACCCTCTTCAACAACCGCTTGGACCCAGGTGGAATTCTCATGTGAAGAAAAATAGACAAAGGCATATGAATTGCATGTCCCAGAACCCCTGTGGCAGCCAAACAGCCAAGAAGCACCAAACCCTAATTAGGAGGACAATGTATCCCAAACCACACCTTCCAGAAAGCTGTGGCTCTGTGCAGGTGCCTCAGTTCCCACGAAAACCAAAGAGGGACTAGACAGAGACCAAACTACACCCCCGACTTCAGCTGGGCTTGGGTCTCCTACTCACAGGACCTGGTCCTCACTGAGGGAAATGATCTCCTACTGGCCTCTTCCTGGGAGGCTGAAGAACCTGGGATTAGAGGCTCCACGGACCAGACTGGGGCTCACCTACCCCTTTGCTCATGTGGAAAGAAATCCCGCAGTAAATTATAATTTTCATAATCCACTTGACACAAACAAGCATACAGAATAGTTATAATGGCTGCTTTTAACATCATTTTCTGTCAATCCTATCACCCATGCCAATCTGGGTCTCTATTGACTTTTCTTCATGTTTATAGGTCCTAATTTCCTGTTTTGTTTTTGGTTTTTGTTTGCATCCCTGGGTAGGTTTTGACTAGATGCCACACACTGAATCTGACATTGTTGGTTCATGGATTCCTTTCTATTCTTTATACTACTGGGCTTTGGTCTGGAAAGGAATTAAATGACTTGGAAACAGTTTGTGTTTGTAGCTGCTTGCACTTATACTTTGTCCGGAGGGTTCAGAGCAGCCTTTAGTCTAGAGCCAACATGAACGACCCGAAGAGTCACTAGTTTTCTGAAGTTCCACTGTGATTCTCCCAGTGTTAGGAGGGGTTTCCATTCCAGCTGGTGGAAACACAAATTATTCCCCACGTGTGCAAACTGCAAGGATGGTGCTATTGTTCATTTCCAGTGGTTCTTTCTCCAGTCCAGGGAGTTTCCTCACATACGTGGGTCGATCACAACTGAAAATCATGTGGGGGACTCTCCCACCCTGGGTACAGCTCTGTCCTCTCCTGTAATCTGTTCCACGAATTTCAGCCACTTTGAATTCTCCGAACTCTAAGCTCGATCTCAGTTCAGAGACTGCCAGGAGCTGATTAGATTCCCTCCCCCTATGCTGTTGAGTGGAAGCTGTCTCCAGGCTATAGGGGGCAACAGTGAGGCTTCCTTCATTTGTTTCCTTTCTCTAAGAGATAGTGGTCCTGATATCCCTATTACCCTGTGTCTACAGTCCATTCTTATATTTTTCTACCTTTCTCATTATTTAATGAGGGTATATACATTAAACATTTACTGTTGAAGAAAAAGGGCTGTTGGAATTGGCTGTGAAAAATTTTCACACTTAGGTACAGTAAGGAATATGCATTCTATACTCAGAATGGGATAATTTATACAATTTCAGAATAGATACAAACAAATGTTTGGCAACATCTGCAGCACAACAATCCCATGTTCCTTGAAAACATTTAGGAGTTCTTTTGCAGTATATTTGATTTACATATTTCAATAGCATTCCATGGTGGTCATATCTAATGGCACAAGATTCCTTGATTTCAGGGGGGAAAAGTCACTATATAACTGTATTTGGACTGTGATTTCAGGAGGAAAAAAGTCACATCTGATGACACAAGATTTCTTGATTTGGGGGGGGGAAAAGTTACTGTATTTGGACCATGATAACTAAAGATAATTCCTTCTCTGGGAACATGCATCTCTAGATTTATTTAATAGCTAGGTAGGAATTTACTGTAGTATGAATTCTCTGGAACATAATGTTTTTGTGGTAGACTAAATGGCCTCCCAAAGATGTCCATGTCTTAATCCCCAGAACCTGTAAATATGATATGCTACAAAGTACATGGCATTTGAAGTAAAAGATGCAATTAGGTATTTTGGGCCATATGACTTGTTTCTGGAGTTCACAGGCTCATGGTCAGAGAGGACCTGTGCCTCAGGACAATCTGTAGGCAGAGCCTCACCCAATGCTTGATTTAGAGCTTCTGAGCTGATAAGATTTAGGTGGGATTTTTGGACCTTGAGTTGATTCTGTTAATAGTTTGAGACATTTGGAGGTGCTGGGATAGAGCGAGTGTGTCTTCCATGTGGTATGGACACAGATCACTGGGTGCCAGATGGTGGTCTGCCATAGGCACGATAATGGCCCCCCAAAGATAACCACATCTTAATCTCCAGGACCTCTGAATATGTCACAAAATAAGGCAAGGTTGCTAATTAGCTGATTTTAAAATAGGAAGGTTATCCTGGATTATCTGGGCGGGCCCAAAGTAGTCACACAGGTCCTTAAATGTGGGAGAGGGAGGCAGGAGGCAGTGCCAGAGTGATGGAAGAGTTGGTGGCCATTGCTGGCTTTGAAGGTGGAAGGGGCCTGCAAGCCACAGATTTGGGCAGCTTCTAGAAGCTGGAAGGACAAAGAGAACCCTGGAGGGTTCCCCTAGAAGGAAATGCAGTCCTGCCAACACCTTGCTTTTAGCCCAGTGAGATGCATTTCAGACTTCAGACCTCCAGAACTGTAAGATAATACATTTGCCTTATTTTAAGCCATGAAATTTATGGTAATTTGTTACAGAAGCCATAAGAAACTAATACACTTGTATCTCCATATTCATCATATTCATAGGTTTTTGGTACATAACGCAATTCCTGGTGTCCAAGATTTCATTTATTAGAGAAGTCTTTTCCAGATTCTCAAGGTATAAAATTGTGACACATGAGTTAGTTTGGTGATAAAATTTCTATCTTTTATTGCATTCATGGGTTTCTCTTTTCTATGGGTTCTTCCACATTTTACTAAAAAGGTCTGTATTGAGTGTCTCTGGTGGTGTCTTTCTACACTTCTCTGGCATGTGAAGAGGTACAACTTATCATTGAAAACAACATCACCTCATGTTCTGGTCCTGTGGGAATTCTTTGATACCAATGGATATAATCACCTTCAGGAAAAGGCTTCCCCACAAATAGCTTCATTCCATGCACTGGGATTTCATGGATATCTAATAAGTCTGAATTCTCACAGACGTAGCCTTTGCCACCACTGCCGCCATAGCATCTCTGCCCAAAATGAGCTCTGACAGAATGTTTGGAGGATTCTTACTAAAGGTTTTTCTGGTATCAGATACATCCTGGTACCAGAGGATTTTCTTTCCTACACAATGTCTGTAACATATAATACATAATTTATTACAGACGGTGTGGTCACATTCACTGCATTTTCAAGGCTTATTCCCTGTGCAAATTCCCGATTGGCTACTGAGGCCTGACTTCTTAGAAAAGGCTGCTCCACAAACACTACATTTCTACCCACGAGGAGCTCACTGAGGTTTAACAAGGGCTGCGCTCCTGAAGAAGGTATTTCTGCAGGTACTGTGTTCATCTGGTTTTGCTCCTGTGCAAGTTCACTCATGTATAAAGAGCGGTGACTCCCTGAGGAAGGTTTCTCCATTTTCAGTGAATCTATAGCTTTCTCCCTTGTGTGAGTTTTCTTATGTTTAATGAGGACTGACATGTGGGCAAAGGCTTTGCCACATTCACTGCATGCGTAGGGTCTCTCTCCAGTATGAGTTCGCTGATGCTGAATGAGCTTTGACTTGCTCCTGAAGGCTTTTTCGCACTCACTGCATTCATACGGCTTCTCTCCTGTGTGAATTCTCTGATGCTTGGTCAGGTCTGACTTAAAAAAGAAAGTTCTTCCACATTCACGGCATTCATAAGGCTTCTCTCCTGTGTGAAGTCTCTGATGTGCAATGAGGTAAGCCTTCTGGGAAAAGGCTTTCCCACACACACTGCATCCATAGAGCTTCTCTCCAGTGTGAGATCGCTGGTGTCTATTGAGCCAGCACTTCCTGCTGAAGGCTTTTCCACACTCCTTGCATCCATAGGGTTTCTCTCCTGTATGAGTTCTCTGATGTACCATAAGCTGTGCCTTCCTGGAGAATGCTTTCCCACATTCATTGCATTCATGAGGCTTCTCGCCAGTATGAGTTCTCTGGTGTTCAGTGAGCTGAATCTTCCTCATGAATGTCTTCCCACATTCACTGCACCCATGGGGCTTCTCTCCTCTTTCAGTTCTCTGATGTCTAATGAGCTGTGCCTTCCTGGAGAAGGCCTTCCCACATTCACCACATTCATGTGGTTTCTCTTCTGTATACGGTTTTTGATGTTCACCGAGCTGTGATTTAGTACATTTAATTCCAGTAAGAGTTGTATCCTGTGGGATGCCGAGAGAGGATTTCCCATATCCACTAAACTCATCAGATTCTTCTCCTGCATATCTTCTATTCTGGAGAACAAAACCTGAATGTGATTTCAAACCTTTACAATGTGAACCAAACTTATTGTGTCTTTGTGTTAAAGGAACAAGACTTTTGCATAAATTGAAATTATTTCCAAGCGCATAACTTTGCTGACATCTTTCCAAAGTTTTAATCTCGCTTTGGTTTTCTGGGTGCCACTGCATATGGTCAAGCTCCCATATTTCTTCTAGGAAAAAGAACAATGAAAACATCCATGATAATTTTAGGGGGAAAAGAAGGTTAAAAATAAAAGCCATGGTTTGGGCTAGCTCTACAATCGAAGTCTAAGAGAAATGTACCCTGTGCTCTGTGAAAAAAAGAGATTATAAAACAGCAAAAGGAAAAACAGGCACTTTAGAAACAACAATGGATAGATAGATAGTCTACAATGAATGAATATAACTTAGGCTTCTCTCCAAACAGGACCTTGCAAAATGGAGACAAGTAAAAATAGAACCACACTGTGACTGGAACAGAACAAACGAGGATGGAGGGGAGGGGTCCGTTCATCCAACAATTATTGAATGTGCTGCTGTTTGGGAATATATTAGAATATGATATTAGAATATTAGAATAGTGTGTTTGAATATTGGAATTAAAACATATTGGTCAGACTAAAGTAACTTATATATTCTGTTTCCGTGGAGCTGTTATTCTAGTAACGAGAGAAAAAGATGGAGGGAAGGGAGGATCAACAAGTAACCAAAGAAATAAAACAATTACAGCGTGAAAAACAGTGTGTATGAAGAAGGTGACAGAGTAGTGGTAAGTTAATCTTAAATAAAATAATCATCCACGAGACAAGGAAAGTTAAGGTGACATCACAGGTGACATCACATCACAATGAGCGATGTTGTACAGATAACTCTGAAAAGGAACAGCCAATGCAAAACTCAGAGGCAGAAAAACTTAGGCATGATGAAGAAACACAAGAGAGGCTGGCGTACCTGGACTATCCTTAGCTTAAATGAAATAGAAATAGACAAGTTTGGAAAGGGAGGCAGAACTGAGAACATAGAGATGATGTAGGAAGAGTTTGTGAGAAACTGCACTGTATGGGGCACCTGGGTGGTTCATTTGGTTAAGCATCCGACTCTTGATTTTGGCTCTGGTTATGGCCTCGAGGTTCATGGGTTCAAGATCAGCACTGGGCTCTGCATTTGACAGCACAGAGATTGCTTGGGATTCTATCTCCCAAACTCTCTGCCCCTTCCCCACCTGCATGTGCATGTGCGCTCTCTCACAATAAATAAACATTAAAAAATATGTTTTGAAAAACTGGATTTTATGTTAAGAGCAATGGCCGGAAGCCACCAAACATTTTCTGGTAGGAATGCAACCCATTCTGAATTGGTATTTCCAAAAGCCACGTGGCGGTTGGATGAAGAATGAACTGAAGAGGTGAAAATGCTGAAAGAATACCCAAGGATCCACAGCAGAGTTCAGGCAAGAGGTAAGAGCAGCTTCCAGGGAACTTGGATGGCTCAGTAGACTAAGCATCCACCTCGATACTGGCTCAGGTTGTGATCTTACGGTTGTGAGATTGAGTCCCGTGGCAGGATCTGTGCTGAGCGTGGAGCCTGCTTGAGATTCTCTACCCCCCCCCCGCCTCTTTCTCTGCCTCTCTCCCGCTCAAAAGAGGTAACAGCAGCTTCAGTGTGACTGATCACAATGGAGTTAGAGAAACGTACAAAAACAAGGACATAGTACAGAAGGGAAGGACAGTGACAGGAGGAAAAGAGAAGGCTCATTGTAGGAATGAAGGCCAGAGGGAGAAAGGGGAACCACCAAGGACAGCCCCTGCATGTGTGGCGTAAGTATCTGCATAGGTGCTGGTGGCACTTAATACCACGAGGACCATCAGGGAGTTAGGGTCGGCACCTGTGGGGAGTCACGTGCCCCATTTTGAGGCCCACATCAGGGCTGATAACATAGACATTCAAAAACAAATATGCAATAGGAGTGTGGAGAAAGGTTCCAGACTTCAGATAGAATTTTAAGTTGAGTATCCGAGCAGTACTTAAACATGTGGACTCCACAGAACCAGATGAGGTAGTGTAGGAAGAACGGACAGAAAAAGAGGAAAGCCCTGGGCAAGAATTTCATGGATTCCAAGTCTTAAGAGTTTTGGGAGACAGATATGCCAAGAGAATATGAAAATCCCATCCAGAGACATCAAACAAATGCTGACCAAACGTATAAACAAACAATGTAGGTTTTCATAACCAAGGGCTGGACCTGCAAAATCAGAATGTAGGCTCTACAGAATCTCATCCCAAGATTACTGAGGTAAAATAGTCAACAATCACCTTGTTACTAAACCTTTTCCTTCTCATTCCACCTCCACACCAAAACTAAACTTTTACAATAATACCAATTACCTATTTAGAGTAATACTGTAGCCAATACTTCAACTTGCTATGTAAAAATGATACAACCTCACCCAGTCCAAGATATCCGGACACATATCCGTCCATCTGGAATTTAAAACTAGATCCTAGGGCCATCCATCCTTATCCTGGAGAAGAGCACAGCTGTACTAACTGGTGGAAACAACAGCTTCTCCGTTTAATCACACTGCAACTGTGTACTGTACTGTTCAATAAAATCTTCTCCAACAATGGCAATGTTTTATATCTGTGTTTTCTAATATGGTACCCACTAGCTATGTGTGGCTATTGAGCACTTGAATGTGGATGACCAGAGTGACAGGAGAACTGAATTTGTAACTTTATTTAATGTTAAATAAATTTAAGCAGCCACATGTGACCAGTGGCCAACACAACGGACGGCACAGTAGGCCACCATATCCATTTACTGTAATACCCATATTTGCCATTATAATCTACTTGACAGACTCGTCCCCAAATTTTTTCTTTCAACTAATGCCACCTTCTTCCTTAATCTTTGTTCCTACCTCCTCTCTGGCACCAATTAAGAGATTCTGAAGAACCATTCTCTATCCAGGAACAAAACCCTGGCCTGCCTTATCTCCTCCCACTTATTCTAGAACTCCAAGCTCTAACTTCCTATTGTTCAGAAGCTACTACCCAGCTATTTATCAACCAGGACTTTCTAGAAATAGCAAAAAGAGATCAGACAGAACCAAATTCACACTTTCTAAGCCAATCATTAACATAAAATCCACAGTAATCAGTCATTTCCTTTCACATAGTCTCCTGCAGGCCAATCTACTAAGAATCTCTCACACTGCCGTCCTCATTTCCATCTCCAAAATCCTTTTACTGACCCACAGGCCTTCCACCATCATTTTTTATTTGAAACTCTGCTATCTTTCTTGCAGAAATTATTTTATCATGTTTCCAAAAAGCACTTCCTTCTTTCTGTAACACTTTATCAAAACTCAATTTTCTCATGCCTCATAATCAAATGCTAAAAATTTTAGACCCTTAGACATCTCAGTCAATTATCTGCAACTGGACACTTTGGAAACTTGGAAGGTATTTCTGTCCTTCATTACACTGAACCTTTGGAGCTGTTTTAGGGTGGCAGTTCTATTATAGGGATCAAAGCACAGGTGGGCTAGTGAGCATGTCTAACCTCATTTGCTCAGGGCCCTTCCCAAGTCTAGTAAGTCAGAAGCTAAATTTTAAGAGACAAAGTCAGTGGTTTGAAAAAGCCCCCACAGTTCACGCATATCCCTGATTTAAAAACAAAATAAAAAAAAAACAACCAAGATCTGATGAACAGATGCACATGTTTTCAAGATCTGATGAACAGATGCACGTGAATGAGCATGCGTCTGCACACAGTAAGGAAGAGTGAGATAAGGACCCTTGCTCTGTATGGAAAAGGGAGCCTCATCCCAACCAGGGAAACAATACACTAAAACATGTCGATCATGACTGAGTCAGTGCAGTTTAGATGGAGTACAGAGAAGTTAGGGAAGACGGGGTTCTAAGTGCGTGCTGGAACTTCGGGGACAGAAAAAGAAGGTAGTATTTGGATATAAAAATGTAACACAATCAAATTCACACATGCCAGTCCTTAGTTTCCTGGACATTGTGTTACCTGTGGCATTTAATAAAATATAACACTTCTACCTCCTCAGAATAAGTTTGTTGCTTATTTCTGGGACATCTTCTTCTTTTTAAAAAATTTTTTTATGTTTATTTATTATTGAGACAGAGAGAAACAGAGCATGAATGGGGGAGGTGCAGAGACAGGGGGAAACACAGAATCCAAAGCAGGCTCCGGGCTCTGAGCTGTCAGCACAGAGCCTGACGTGGGACTCGAACCCACAACCATGAGCTCATGCCCTGAGCTGAAGTCAGATGCCAAACCGCCTGAGGCGCCCCTCTAGGACATCTTCTGACCCTCCTCCTCCCAGAGCCATGATACTTTTCACTCTACTGGCTGGGTTCATATCTTCTCAACCTCTAAATATATGTGGACCTCTTGGTGGTGGTGTTTTTTTTTAACCAATTCTTGCTCTTTGTGTTTTCTCACTAAGTTCTACTGCTTTAATGGTCCTTGCCCACAAAGGAATGCAGCCATACCATTAACAGGGACTAACCGGGGGTGCCTGAGTGGCTCAGCCAGTTAACTGTCTGACTCTTGATTTTGGCTCAGGTCATGATCTCACAGCAATGAGATCAAGCCACACACCAGGCTCTGCACTGGGTGTGGAGTCTGCTTAGGATTCTCTCTCACCTTCTCCCTCTGCCTCTCTCTCCCCTTTATACTCTCTCTCTCAAAAGAAAAGGCAAAAAAAAAAAAAAAAAAAGGACTAACCAAAAAAACTGAAAATAGCCAGGGCGGGGGTGGGTGTAGCAACTGAGCAATCCAAGTCTAAATGACCACAGCCTACTCCGAGGTGGGAATTAAGAGTGTGCGTGCAATTTCCAAAGGCCTTTCCAAAACAACAAAAAAGGCTTTTTTTTTAACAATTGTATTTTTAATTAATCTCTACACTCAATGCGGGGCTTGAACTCACACCCCAAGATCAAGAGTCACATGCTCCACTGACCGAACAAGCCAGGAGCCCCCAAATAACAAAATTTAATACGAATAGCAGAGAACTTCCAAGAACTAAAAGAGAAATACAGAAAATTCAAGGCAAAACTCAGCAGTGACCAGGCACCAGTGTGAACAGCAGTACAGCAGAAACCAAGTAAAATGTGCTAGGAATAAAAGGATTCACCAGGAGGAAAAATGATCTCAGGTTCCGGCACTGAAGCGGAAGGAAAAGGACTTCACAGGGTAACTATCCTGGGTGCAGGCAAAATAGAGAACTAGAGGTCAGATCAGGCTACAGAAGGGGAGATGTCCACTTGGGAATAACAGATTACAGAAAGTTTAACTCTTCGGTGTATAAGAATATGCTCTATGATGGTCAAGACATCATCTGGGAGAAAGGAGGACTCTGGTCCCGCATAAGGGAGCAGGACATCAACGGGCAGCTGGCAATGCACTGAGGATTACGGCGTAGGTTAGATGTTAGCAGACGAGGTCAATTTGGGACTCTCCC
Source organism: Suricata suricatta (assembly GCF_006229205.1). Lineage (NCBI taxonomy): Eukaryota > Metazoa > Chordata > Mammalia > Carnivora > Herpestidae > Suricata > Suricata suricatta. Next base: position 53,026,524 of record NC_043715.1, read on the forward strand.
GAGCTGGGAGTTTCTGAGAATAGAGAGCTTAGGCCTTGACAACAAATGAAACTTTCAATAAGAGAATCAAGCAGAAGGTTAAAAAAGACAATAGAACCTGCAGGTTGGAGAAGCAGAGGGTGAAGCAGAGGTGCCCTGGGAGACAAGGTACGTGTGGTTTCCAAATGACCTCAGGGAACGTGGATTGTCAGGCAGGGAGAGCAGCCCTTTCAAAAGGGGCAGCGATGCGCAGAAGATGAAAGCGGGACCAAGTGCAAGGCCATCGGTTCGGAAGCAAGCAGGTGGAGAAGAGGAAGTGGGAACACTGCAGACAAAGAAAGGGAGGGGCACCTGGGGGGCCCAGTCAGTTGAGCATCCCACTCTTGATTTTGGCTCAGGTCATGATCTCACAGTTTGTGAGTTTGAGCCCCGTATCAGACTCCTCACTGACAGAGCCTGCTTGGGATTCTTTCTTTCCCTCTCCCTCTGCCCCTACCCCACTCACAGGTGAGCTCTCTAAATAAATATATAAGTAAATAAAACAAATAAATAAGAAAGGAAGATGTGCACAGGTGAGGCAGGAGAGAACTCAGGAAGAATCTAGGTCCTACGTAAGACAGACTGTAATCAGATTCAGATCTAGAAATGAGAATAAAAAAGGGGGGGCGGACAGGGGTGGTGAGACCTCACCGTTTCATAGCTGACAAAGAACAGCCCTCACGAAGAACAAAGATACAGAAAGGAGTTGGTGATTAGATTGTGTCACCGACTGGTATAAGAAAGGCTCTCCACGCAACAAAGCGTTAACCTTTCCCTGACCAACTGGACTTCTGGTTTTCCTGGTCTTCCTCTCACTCACTCACCTGCACAGGGCGGCCGCGGAGCTGCTCCCCCTACTGCCCACGGTGGTCCTCCATGCTCCAACTGGAAGAGGGAATCTGGTTTGCTGGCTTGGTAGCCTGTAAAATGGGGGAATCACTGAAGACTTGGCACCAAGTACTTAAGTTTGGGGCATCTACAAAAACCGAAGACAAGTCTGTGCATCATGGGTACTTCAGTAAAGTCAAATCCTTTTCCTGGGGGGAGGGAGAGCATATACACTCTAGGGCCAAACAGGAGAATAAAAGTCTACACCCTACAACATGTCAGTGCAAACAAGGAGATACTTCGGCGACCCGACAGGTTCTACTGAGTGAGAAATGAAAGGCGGCTGACTGTGGAGCCGTGCTCACCCAGCGACACCAGGTTCCTGTAGTTCTCCAGCATCACGTCCCGGTACAGGTCCTTCTGGGCGGGGGCCAGGAGCTGCCACTCCTCCGGGGAGAAGCCCACGGCCACGTCCTCAAATGATAACGGCGCCTGCAACAACAAATGCCGACGCGCTCTAAGGCAGGACAGATGACGCAGGAAAGCGGGACAGGAACGTGTTCCAACTTCCTGTGATAAGTTCTGTGCACGGTGACTTTTTCACACACCACAGGACCGTGCATCTGAGTCCACTCGGGCTGCTATGACAAAATACCACAGGCTGGGCAACTTATAAACACAGAAATGTATTTCTCACAGTTGGGGAAGCCGGGAGACCCCAGATCAAGGAGCCAGCACGGCTGTACCCTGTTGAGGGCCCACCTGCTGGCCTAAAGGCCGCCACCACCTAATACCATCATCCCTGGGAGGTAAACTTCCACCATATAGATTTTGTGGAATCACATTCACACAACAGCACCATGGAATTCCACTAATTTGTTCTTCGTAGCCTAATAGAGTACTAAAATAGTATTTGCAGAGAAAATGTGCAGGAGGAAATGTTCATTCTTCGTTTATAACAGTGAAGAACTATCCATCATCTAAACGCCCCCCAAAAGCAGACAAGGATATATGAATGACAGTGCCTCCATGCTGTACTATACCGTGCAAAGGTTAAAATCAATTTGGCAGATACAGCGTTGATATCAACAATCTTCAAGGCATTCTCTTAAACGGAAAAAAAAATCAAGTCCTCAACTAGTATATACAATATGCCTCCAGACATATAAAAAATCTTCATAGATTTTTTTTAATGTTTCTTTATTTTTCAGAGAGAAAGAGTGAGAGTTGGGGAGAGACTGAGAGACAGGGAGAGGATCCGAAGTGGGCTCTGAGCTGACAGTAGCGAGCCAGATGTAGGGCTCAAACTCACAAACCATGAGGTCATGAGCCAAAGTCGGATGCTTAACCGACTGAGCCCCTAAAAAATCTGAACATATACAATTATATATGTATAAGTCCACATATGTATGCATACAGAAATGTACATAAAATATTCTACCACATGTAGATTATACAAAGAAAATAGTTGGAGACCCAAACTATTAACATCTGTTACTCCTTGGTTTGGGAGTTGGGCAGGAAAAGGTGAAAGGGGATATTCTCTTTTGGTGCAAATACTTCTTTTTGCTTGACTCTTTTACATGCAAATATAGCTCTGCCTCATTAAGTATTTAAAAATACAAAGACCAGGCACCTGGGTGGCTCACAGTTGGTTAAGCATCTGACTTTGGTTCAGGTCAGGATCTCATGGTTCCTGAATTCAAGCCCTTGCTTTGGATTCTGTATCTCCTTTCTCTTGTCCCTCCCCAACTTATGCTCACTCACTCATTCTTTCTCTCTCTCTCTCAAAAATAAACATTAAAAAAACTAAAAAATAAAATACAAATAAAAATATAAAGTCCAAACCAAGAATAATTGGCTCTGACTTCTTTTTCTTTCTTTTTTATGTCTTTTTATTTATTTTTTGAAAGACAGAGAGAGACAGCTCGAGCAGGGTAGAGTCAGAGAGAGAGGGAGATACAGAATCTGAAGCAGGCTCCAGGCTCTGAGCTAGCTGTCAGCACAGAGCCCGACGCAGGGCTCGAACTCACGAACTGTGAGATCATGACCTGTGCTGAAGCCGATGCTTAACCGACTGAGCCACCCAGACACCCCTGACTTCTTTTTCTGAACCTGTGGCTAAGAAGGTTTAGAGGCTCAGTCAGTTAAGCGTCCAACTTCAGTTCAGGTCATGATCTCATAGTCTGTGGGTTTGAGCCCTGCATTGGGCTCTGTGCTCTGTGCTGACAGCTCAGAGCCTGAAGCCTGCTTTGGATTCTGTGTCTCCGTTTCTCTCTGCTCCTTCACCACTTGTGTGGTCTCTCTCTCTCAAAAATAAATGAACTATAAAACTTTTTAAAAATTAAAAAAGAAGGTATAAGGGGAAAGGTCTTGCTGTCAGTGCAAGCCCGCTTTGGATCCTCTGTCTCCCCTTTTCTCTCTGCTCCTCCCCCGCACGCAAGCGGGCACATGCATCCTCTCTCTCCCTCTCTCTCTCTCAAAAACAAACAAACAAAAAGGTATTAAGGGAGCACTGTCACTATCTGTACTCCAAGCTGTTATCAAAGAACAGAACTTTTAGCTGTCTTCCTCGAAAGAGCAGAATTCTTCATGGAGGACCTCTCAAAGGTCAAGTATCCCATTCATTCTATTAAAGAAGCCAGGCTTTATTCCTGGGTAAAGGGTGGACTGCTGGAAGGTGCACTGCTTTTGAAGAATTCTGTCCAATCAAGTTCTACTCCTGCATTAGCCCCTGAGTTTACTCTGAAGAACATAATAAGAAAAAAAAAAAAAAACAAAGGAAGCATCCTATGCCTTTATTACATAGTTGATATTGAGGACACTGTCTACCACAAAATCTCTCTGAAGAGCTAGGAAAAGAAATTTCTTAAGCTCTCAGAGCAATGAAATCACTTTCCCTGAAGAAGTGGTTTGCTCTCTCCTCACCGACACTGCACATCATGTAACTATTCATGTTTTTTCTTATATTTTCGCTGCCCAGAGGAGGAGACACAAATTCAAAGACAAGGCAGCCCACAAGGTCTTACACGGTCATTTACCTCCCATCCTTCAGGACTCCGTATGGACCCCTGGACCCCTATATATCCTTTGCTTCCCAGATTTGAAGATTATAGCCTCAACTTATTTTCTGACAGAGCTTGACTTTTATCAACATATAGTGTCTCATTTTACCAGACTTTTAGAAGCTTCCACAAATCCACTGGGAAATGAAGGACAGAAAGGTACAACAAACCTCACCTGGGCCTTGGTCATTTTCTCTTGTTCTTAGGAAAGGCTAGAAACTCCAGGATATGCTCTGTCTTCCGTCTGCTCTGGGTCTGCCCGGAAGTTACGGTCAAGAAATCTCAGGTCAGGCTGCTGCCAGAAATGATGATCTCCCAGGCCTGGAACCTCCTCCTTCTAGTACCAATAATGCCTTGTTCCCCTGGACTAGAACCTGTGGATTCAAGAGCAAATTCAATGGTAAGAGGACATGCACCTAGGACCACAGCTTTCTCTTGCTGTGGGGACTCACTCTAACAGGCGCCAACATTTCCTGTGTCTCTAACACCCAGGAAGCTTTTACCTCATGAGGCCAAGCTCCATAGGAAGACATGGAATGAGTGAGAGGAATGTTCCCCCCACTTTTTTTTTTTTTTTTTGGCAAAGTTGGACAAGAATGGACGTGAAAGAGATGGGAGAAGAACAGAGTTCATGATCTTGTCATGATCTTGTCAAATTCTTATACAGACCAATTTTAGGAAAGATCATGTATATAAGTGGTGACTCTGGAAACTGCCTTAAAACCACACTTCCCTAAAATTTATGTTTATTGCACTGGGACAATTATCCCATTTGAAGACCAAGGTACTTTACAAATCATGACCACTGTCTTGTTTAAGCCCCAATCCTACTCTATAAGGCAAGCATTATCTCCATTTGAAGCACGAGTAAGCTGAGGCTTGGTCAGGTGGAGTGTGTTGTCCAGATTAACATCCTTCCTGAGTAGCAATGTGGGAATCTGGATCCACATCTGCGTCTCTACTTTATGACATATCCCTTTTCCAACAGCATCATGATACAGTTTTTTTCTCCTTCTCATGCACTTTATGAACTTTACTCCCTAGTGTCCATACTGAGGAGTGGCTGTGTGGTCACAGTTACAAAAACAGAGCCCTGCAACCATCTCTTGTAATATTTGCTGTGCACACCCAGCCAGCGCCTTCCACATAAGCAGGAGAGCAAAGGAGCCCCATCCTTGCCTCAGTAGTAGCAGATCAGAGACCAGTCTCCCCAAGGGCCAGGCCCTGGAGCCATGCTGGAAACTGGAAACCCACACTCTGAGGACACCAACACCATGAAGTCAATCTGAATTCTGCTTTCACCCGACAAGGCAGCAAATTATTCTCAAAGACTCTCTGGCTCTCCTAATTCCTCCACACCCAGAGAGCTCATCTCTGACCCATTCTTCGGCCAACCGGTAAACACACTGGTGAACAAGTGTACCTGCCACCCCAAGTCCAGTCCCGACAACACTTTGTCCCAATCTTGGCCCTTCAGTCTAGTCTCCCTGCAGTGCCAGCCTAGAAAGGATGGTATATAACTCAAATGTGGAACTCCGTATGGACAGGAAAGAAGCAGGAAGGGGGTTACTAAATGAGTTTACAACTGAGAGCCCTAGGATTGGAGATCAAGGAACCAACTGTTTCCTAGAAGTTCCTTGGCAGACTTTCCCTCACACTTAACGGATCAGAGCTGCATCAAACGTTCATGCCTGGAACACAGCAATGAAGCTGAGAATGGCAATGGACCTACCCTGACTGGTAGGACTAATCTGCATTTCCTACTGAACTGATGTTAGGGTCAAGTTCCCAGATGGATGGATGTCTAAATAAAATAGGGATTTTTTTTTTAAGGGGAATAGATGGCAGGTTGGCAGCCAAGAGTAGCCACTAAATAAATTAATAGGTTAGCGGGAAAAAGCCTAAATTGATATTGAAAAAGCAGTTCATAAAATACAGTATTCTGTTTGTTCCAAACTTATAATACCCTAGGAATGAGTCCTTAGACTCAGGGTACAATGGGAAATAGATATTTGTCATTTGTCCCAGATTCCAGGCTTCTAAAATCCCTGGGCTTTCTGGAGAGACAAGAGTAGCTTTTATTTGCCAATGAGATTATTGGTGACTGGGGGTCCCTAGATAGCCTCAGGATGGGAGCTGGTCCGCAGGAAGACCCAGGCATGATGAGAGGGTTGGAACTTTCAGCCTCACCCCTGGAACCTCTGGGAAGCAGAGAAGGACTAGAGATTGAACTCGATCATCTCCTAAATTACAGGGTTTGGAAGGCTTCTGAGTTCGTGGACACTTTGAGGTGCCAAGAGGGTGGTATACCCCAAATCCATAGGGACACAAGCTCCTGTGCTCAGGATCCTTTTGGGCCTTACCCTACGTACCTCTTTGTTCTAGCAAATTATTGAACTTAAGGATCGGGGTGTGTAGAAACCCGTGAGGTACTGTTTAGGTCCACTGATAAAGGATTAATTGAATGAATAATTATATTCCACCTAATGGAATATTATGTGATTATTTAATATGTTAATACATGTTTCTTGAAATAAAAAATGAGCACACCATACAGCTCAGTGAACAAAGCACATTTCTGCTCATTATGTATGTAACATGATCCTGTATTTCTGCCAAAGTGAAGCAATACATCTATATCTGTGTGTGGGTGTTTATACACACTTATAAAAATAAATATAACAATGTTAATCATTGTTATAGCTGGCTCTGTAGATTGGGAACATTTTTTTTCTGCAAAACTGCAGGATTTTTAAAAATTAAATATTTTTAAATTAAAAAAAATCTCCACTTGAAATAAAAACAAAGATGTTGCAAATCACTGTGAATCAATAGTCACATATGCTTGATAAGAAATGAAGGGAGGACAGAAAAAAAACAAGTTCCCTGGACCATAAGATACTCTAGCTGCAGAATCTGGCTGAGTGCTTTACCATGCTATGGTTTAACCTGTTTTTCCCCACCGCCACTAAACTTTTCTTATAAGCTGGGTAGTTGGACTTAAGAAGTCTGATGACATCCCTGGTTAACTATTTTGGCACGAGTCTTTCATTAAGAAAGACTGTGTACTTACTGCAACATGCTGAGATGTAAAAGGAAGAAAAAAGGAAATGAAGGAGGGATGTTAAAAAATAACAGAGACCTAAGAGATATAAGAAGAAAAAGTAATGCACAATATTCGGGTCATAAGTCAAACAATCCAATGTTAAGGGCAACACTGTCAATATCAGAAAAAAAATGGATATGCACTGGGTCTTGGATCAAATAAAAGAATTATTCATTTCGATACATTTGAAAATGGCCTACTGGTTATAAATCTTTTTAATGACCTTATCAGTTAGAGATGCACAATAGAATATTTACAAGTTAAAGGACAAGAGGCTTGGATGTGCTATGAAATTCTCCAGAAAAAAAGGAGGAGTGGCAGAGGCATGATGAATCTGACCGGCCACGCGTTGATAACTGTGGAAGCTGAGTGACGGGCATCAATTGTAATGTTCTCTCAACTCTGAATTTCCAAGAAAAAAAAAAGTTAAAAAGAAAAAAGTCATCAGGGCCCGATGACTTCTACCTAAAGTTTACAGTACAGATGATTCTGGTACTATATAAACTCTCACAGATCACAGAAAAGTAGGAAATATTTCTCTACTAATTGTATGAAACCAGCATTTCAGAATACTAATCACTAGATTTTTTTTAGAAAAAAGAGAACTGTATAAATAAATGTTTGCTTATATATTTATTTTCATCCTTCCTTCTTTTCTTAAGTGTTTATTTATTTATTTTAAGAGAGAGCAAGCATGGGTAGGGCAGGGACAGAGAGAGAGGGAGAGAGAGAATCGCAAGCAGGCTCCACGCTAAGAGTGTAGAGTCTGATGTGGGGCTCGAACTCACAACTGGGAGATCATGGCCTGAGCCAAAATCAAGAATAGGACACTTAGCCGACTGAGCCACGCACGAGCCTCAAAATGAGGATTTTTCTAGTTAGCATTTTGGTGTTGCTTTATAAGCTTAATTACACTGTAGTGAGAGAAAATATTCCAAATGGTTTCAATCCTTTGAAATTTGTTTAGACTGGCTTTATAGGCTACCATATACTAACTTTTTATTTTATTTTTTTAATAAAATTTATTTTAATAACTCTGTGAGGAAAAAAATCTTGGTACTACTTTTTTTTTGTTTTTAATGTTTTATTTATTTTTGATACAGAGAGAGACAGAGCATGAGAGGGGGAGGGGCAGAGAGAGGAGGAGACACAGAACCGGAAGCAGGCTCCAGGCTCTGAGCTAGCTGTCTGCACAGAGCCCGACGCGGGGCTCGAACCCACGAACGTGAGATCTGAGCTGAGCCGAAGTTGGAGGCTTAATCGACTGAGTCACCAGGCGCCCATATACTAACTTTTTATAAATGTTGTATGTGGATTTGAGGAAAATTGTCGGTGGAGTGTTTTACATCAGTCAAGTTTGTCAATCATGTTATTCTTTTCGTTGTGGTTGTTAATCATGTTATTCTAATTGTTCAAGGGTTAGCACTATGTAGGTTGGTGACCTGATTTTGTAAATAATGTTTTTCCAGAACATGGCCATACCCAAGTGTTTATGTGTTCTCTACGGCTACTTGCATCTTACGATGGCAGAGTTGAGCAGGTGCAGACAGACCATCTGGCCTGCAGAGGCTAACATGTTTACTTTCTCACTGCCCTTTACAGAAAGTTTGCTGACCATTGTTAAACTATAGCCTTCTAGCTTTTTCTCTCCTTGTTCTCTGTCACTGAGAGGTGTAAGAACCTCCCATTATCACTGGGCATTTGTCATTTCTCCTTGTATCTAGCAGACTCTACACTTCAGGAATTCTACTAACTGTATACCCAATACAGCTTTTACACTTCAAAAAGTACAAAAATGTTCTTGTCAGCATTATTCATAATAGATACAAGCCAGTAACAACCTAAATGTCTGTTAAGAGCAGAATGGATAAATAATATAATCGCACCAAAGAATACAATACAGCAATGAAAAGAAAGGAACTATTGCTATATGCAACAACTTAGGCGAATTTCACAACAAAATATTGAGCAAAAGAAGCCAGATACAAAAGAACAGGTACGCTATGATTCCATCTGCATAAAATTAACAACCAGGCAAATTTAATATACTGTTTTTAGGATAAGAATACCTCTAGAGAAGAAGGGGATTAGGATGAGATGGCGCTCCTAGGATGCTATTAAGATCTTATTTTTCATGTTATACTTGAAAAATACTGAAAATTTTTTTGTTTATTTATTTGTTCGTTTATTTTTGAGGCACAGAGATAGAAAGAACATGAGCAGGGGAGGGGCAGAGAGAGGGGGTGAGAGAGAATCCCAAAGAGTCAGCACAGAGCCCAGTGCGGGGCTAAGATTCTCAAACCGTGCGATCATGACCTGAGCCAAAACCAAGAGTTGTATGCTTAACTGACTGAGCCACCCAGGTGCTCCTTGAAAAGTACTTAAAAATTTTTTAAATGTTTATTTATTTATCTTTGAGAGAGAAAAGGAAGAGAGAGAGAGAGAAGAGGGCAGATAAAGAATCTCAAGCAGACTCCAGGCCATCAACGCAGAGCTCAATGCAGGGCTCGAACGCATAAACCATGAGGTCATGACCTGAGCCTAAACCAAGATTCAAATGCTTAACCACCTGGCTCACTTTGGCGCCCCTTAGAGTTTTTAATATTTATTTATTTTTGAGAGAGAGAGAGAAAACACGAGTGGGGGAGGGGCAAGGAAAGCGGGGACAAAGGATCTGAAACGGGCTCCATCCTGACAGCAGCGAGCCTCATGTGGAGTTCCAACCCACGAACTGTCAGATCATGACCTGAGCTGAAATCAAGAGTTGAACACTTAACTGACTCACCTACGCACTCCTACTTGCAAGACACTCTTAAAGAAAAGTACAGCTCAGCTTCACTTATAAATGTAGAAGCAAGTATTTTTAAATTTTATTATGAAAAATGTCAAGTCAAAGGAGAAACTGGATAATTAAACCCCATGTACAAAGAAAGAAGAAAGAACAGTACAATCAAATTCCTCATATCTATTATGTGTCTTCAATACTTAGCAACCCAAACCTAATTTTGTATGATCTATACCACCACTCATCTGCCTCTACCACTGGATTGTTCTAAAGCAATTCCCAGACATCTTTTTATTTCTAGACACAAAAATACTAAGTAAAATATTAGCAAATAAAACCCAACCACATATTAAAAGAACAAATTATTATGGACACGTATGGTTTCTTCCAGAAATATACACTGGGAAATCTAGCAATCTATAAAGCAAATATTAGAGAGAAGAAAATATAAATGAAAATAATTTTATAAAGTGATTTGAGGGGCTTTAATATACAGCATAGTGATTACAGTTAAGACTGTATTATATAAATGAAAGCTTTAAGATCTAAGCGAGTAGATCTTAAATGTTTTTACTACATAAAAGAAATAGTAATTATATGACATGATGTAGGTAGGTGTTAGGTAACCTATGGTAATAATTATTTTGCAATTATAAGTATATTAAATCAACACAGTCATACACCTTAAACTTACAGAATGTTATATGTCAATTATGTCTCAATAAAGCTGGGGAGGGTGAATATTTGAGAAAGAGGATTAAAAACTTGATAAATCATGGTTACCATTTATTCAGACTAGACTAGGTGCCAGGCACTACACTGTATTTAAAGAACATCTGCTAATTTAATCTTCGTGACAACGCTATGAACTAGGAATTATGATAGCTTTTTTTCACAAAGGAAGAAACTGACTCGGGCATTGACCTACCCGAGTCAGAGGCAAAAGCAGGTTCTTCTTGCTCCACAGTCCATACACTTGCCACCTGGCCAAAATTATTTGCAGATAACAAAAATAATCAACTAGAAAATACAAAGGAACCGATTTATAAGCTAGTAGCAATAACACGTAGTAGTAGACTGTTAGTAACACGGAAATAGCTGATAAAATCATGCCAATAGCTACACAAACCTGTTCCCAACACCAGAAGTAAAATATGCTATATTTTAACAAGAGTTATTTTCTGGAGTACGCAGGAGTTTGAGCATGTCATTACATGGGTAGGAAATAAAACGAAGCATATATTTTCAATAAGAATATACAGTAAACATGGACGCAAGTGGCCAGAAACCCCATCTTTAAAAGTAAGGATGTGAAAAGCATCAACAACGGAACTCCCCAAACACTGTCACCAACACGGACACGACTCCCGCTTCCCCCAACCACAGACACCGGCTACTCTCCCCAAGCGCTCGACCCAACCCGCAACCTCCCGTGATCCTCCAACACAGAACCAGCGAGAAGTCCCACTCACTTCCCCCCAACACGGACCCCCAAATGCTTCGGGACCATAAAAAAACAAAACGAAACAAAAAAAAGAAAAGAAAAAAAACCCCAAAACCCAGCTAGCTCTCCCTGGTCCCGAAACACGCCCAAACCCGACACTGACCTGGCGATGGCCTCGCTCCCCACCACTGGTGAAAACCACGCTACCACTTCTCTAAACGCTTTGCCTCTGGGTCCACAGACCACCGAGTCCACCTCAGCCGCTGACAGACCCTCAGAACGTAGCGGACGGCGGCCGACAAGGGCCAGCGCGCGTCATTCCCGAGACCCGGAATCTGGCGCCGGGCTCGGCCTCTGTGACGTCATCTTGCAGCGCCCGCTCCAGGCTGCTTGAAGGGAGCAGCCAGGTCCCCACCTACTGCCCTATGACGGGTGTCCCCTTTTTTTGTGTCTTACGAGGGAAGGCCCAAGACGGTGAGAAGCTTTGGAAATCTCTTGATTTCACCTCATTTCCAGGCCACTTGACCCACTGGGCCCCGAATTTGCAACATTCACCAGGGGCAGTGCATCACCTGCTTAGCTTCTCAGAAACAAGGGCCTGCCCAGAACTCTTCTCAGGACTGGCCGAGAAGGTGACGGACTTTGACACTTTGATATAAAGGCTAGCGAGAGGCCGAGTGGGCGCGGCCTGCGTAGAAGTTCAACAGGGTGGGAGCCGGAGCTGAAGGGAACAGCTAGAATCCTGGGAATGCGGGCTAGAGGGGGCTTTGTGGACAAAGTGGCTTTTCAGGCCAGTCTAGGGTTTAGAGAACCACTGAAAAAGGCGTTGGTCAAAGAGTAGGTAAACAATCATAGCGCTCTAGGTATGTTTTGTGTAGGGGAAAACGGCTAGAGGTTGTTATTGGTCAACAGAAGGGGCGGAGCCAATGAAGAGGCGTGGTTTTCCCACGGTGGGACGAGCCAAAGGCGGGCAAGCTTTTCCTTCCATAAAGATGGGAAAATACCTTGCATCAAAAGCTCTGAGTGGCGTCTCTCCGGCTGATTTGGTACAGCATGTGACTCTTGATCTTGGGGGTGTATTGTATTTAAAATAAAAGAAAAAAAACTTTTAAAACTCTAAGAAAGGAAGTGGTTCTATTCAATATTTCAGCCCAAGTGATTAAACTGAGGAGCTCCCAGTGCAAAACTCACTCCCCATAGTTACACAACCAGGCTCAGAGTTCCTCACCATTAAAGGAATTAATCATTCATCATTCACAAAAGCTGTAAATGCAGGCAAAAATACCCTTCGTGGAGCTTACCATTCTACTGGCATGCAGAATGTAAGATTGATGGTTTGAATGTAAAGTTGCAAGACCCGTTACAATGCCTGGCAGCCAGAGTATACCCAAAGATAAATAACCAAAGATGAATACATTTTTTAAGCCTTTATTAGCTTCCACACTTTAAGAAGAAAAAAAATTATTTTAGAGAGAGCTGGGGAGAGAGGCAGAGAGAATCTTAAGCAGGTTCCATGCTCAGCACAGAGCCAGACTTGGGGCTCCATCCCACAACCTGGGGATCATGATCTGTGCTAAAATCAAGAGTTGGACCCACGAAGTGGTGCCTGGGTGGCTCAGTCAGTTAAGTGTCCGACTTTGTCTTAGGTCTTGTGATCCGTGAGGTCCAGCCCCACGTCAGGCTCTGCACTGACACTTAAGAGTCTGGAGTCTGCTTCAGATTATGTGTCTCCATCTTTCTCTGTCTCTCTCAAAAATAAATAAACATTAAAAAAAAAGAGTTGGATGCACCAACTGAGCCAACCAGGCACCCCAAAGATGATTATTCTTAAGTCTTAAGATCTATACAGACTTTAGAGTTGATGCTCGAATGAGTCAAGACTTTGAGGGTTGTTGGGATGGAATGTATTTTGCATGCAAAACCGTTGTGTATTAGGTGGGTGGTTAGGAGTGGAATATTATAGACTGAATGTTTGTGTCTGCTCCGATTCACAAGTAGAAGCCCTAATACCCAGTGTGGCCATATTTGGAGATGGGACCTCTAATGAAGTAATTAAAGTTAAATGAGGTCAAAGGGTAGGGCTCTGATCCCAGAGAGTTTAGTGTCTTTTGTAGGAGAGACATCAGAGTGTTCTTTTTCTGTGCAGACTAACTGAGGAAATACCTTGCAAGGACATGGTAAGACAGCAGCTAGATGTCTGCAAGCCAGGAAGAGTCTTGACCAGAAACTAAATCTGCTGGAAACTTGTGAATTTCAAGCCTCTGGAACTGTGAGAAAATGAATTTCTGTTGTTTCAAACACCTGCTCTGTGTTATTTTGTTATGACAGGCAAAGCAGTCTAATACAGTGGTGAAGGGTGCCTGAATGGCTCAGAAAGTTAATTATCCAACTTCAGTGCAGGTCATGATCTTACAGTGAGTTTGAGTCATACATTGGGTGAGCTTGAGCCCTACTTTCTCTTCCTCTCTTTCTCTTTGCCCCTTGTGGGATTCTCTCCCTCTCTGCTTTTGCTAACTTCTGCCTTCTCTTTCAATTAAAAAATTATTAAGCCAACTAACTTAATGTGCATCCTTAGGGAAACAATGTATTTTGAAGTATTTATCTTTTTTTATACATTGCTTATATAAAGTGAATCCTAGGAAACATTTGTGGGATTAGAATAAAAAGGAATGTAAATTCGGATCAGGCACTTAACAATATGGGCTGACCATAAATGGATTCTGGCTTTAATGTGTGAGCTCAGTTAGAATGTCTTTACAGTTTGCTTCGTTGGTTGAATGAAACCTGACTCAAAAGTGGCCTAAAGTTTAAATGCCAGAAATTTCTTCATATTTAGTAAAGGTTCCAAAAGCGTACGGAGTTAGGAATGTTAATGTGTAATTATGTAAAGCCAGCTTACCCATCCCCTAAAAATGTATGCCAGGGTTTAAAAAAAAAATGTGTCCCAGGAGCATGCAGAAGATCATCTCTTCAGGGAGCCTGGGTGGCTCAGTTGGTTAAGCGTCTGGCTTCGGCTCAGGTCATGATCTGACAGTTCGTGAGTTCGAGCCCTGCGTTGGGCTCTGTGCTGAGAGCTAGCTCAGAGCCTGGAGCCTGCTTCAGATTCTGTATCTCCCTCTCTCTCTGACCCTCCCCTACTCACACTGTCTCTCTCTCTCTCTCTCTCAAAAATAAATAAAAAACATTAAAAAATTAAAAATACATATAATCTCTTCAACGAAGCTGACCTCGCTACAGAAAACTGAAGGTATACTATTATAAGATTCTAATACTACACTTGAAAAGGTGCAATAACTTGAAGATATACTGTTAGTGAATGATGCATTCTGTAAACTCTAAAGAACCACTTAAATAACAAAAGTATGCTTAATGAGCCAACAAAGGATATAAATAATCATAAAACATAGCTATTCCAAAAGAAGTAGAAGAAGACAAAAAGGGAAGCAAAACCAAAGGATATAAATAATCATAAAACATAGCTATTCCAAAAGAAGTAGAAGAAGACAAAAAGGGAAGCAAAACCAGATGTGTCTAACAAGTTGCACATTATTAATTTGAACATCACCACATTAATTAAGAATGACCTAAATACTCCAGTAGAAAACGAGATTGTCAACTAGATTTTTAAAAAAACAAAAAAAACTAGGTATAACTATATGCTACCTATTTATAAATATAACTTTTTGTTTTTGTTTTTGAGAGAGAGAGAGAGAGAGAGAGAGAGAGAGAGAGAGAGAGAGAAAGGGAGAGTGAGAATCCCAACCACACTCTGCACTGTCAGTGCAGAGCCCGACACAGGGCTCAAACTCACAAACCATGGTATCATGACCTGAGCCAAAATAAACCATTGGATGCTTAAGTGAACCACTCACTTTAAATGCTGAAAACTCACTTTAAATACTGTCACAATTAGGTTGAAAGTAAACCATGTTGGGATGCCTGGCTGACTCAGTGGGCAGAGCATACGACTCTTGGTTTCAGGGTTGTGAATTTGTAGAGATTACTTAAGTAAAAAATTTTTTTAAAATAAACCATGGTTTTTTTTGAATGTTTATTCATTTTGAGAAAGCAAGAAACACATAGAATCATGCTTTAACCCATGAACCCTGAGATCATGACTAGAGCCAAAGTTAGACACTCAACTGACTGAGCCACGCAGACCCAAAAAATAACCCATGTTAAGTAGAGATATGAAAGATATAAAAAGAGAGGCTCAATTTAATTTTTTAAAGATGAAAACTAGAAAACATACTTTTGATGAGATTGATGGCAGAGTAGACATTGTTTTTTAATGTTTATGTTTGAGGGAGAGAGACAGAGTATGAGCAGGTGTTCGGGGCAGAGAGAGAGAGACACACACACACACACACACACACACACACACACACACACACACAGAACCCAAAGCAGGATCCAGGCTCTGAGCTGTCAGCATAGAGCCCAAAATGGGGCTCAAACCCATGGACCAAGAGATCATGAACCTAGCTTAAGTCAGACTCTTACCTACCTGATCCACCCAGGTGCCCCTTGGCAGACTAGACAGTGTAAGAAAAAATCAGTAAACTGAAAAGACACAGCAATACAAACCAAAATGAATAGCCAAAGTAATATGGAAGAAGAAAACCAAAACGGGAGGCATCACAATCCCAGACTTTAGCCTCTACTACAAGGCTGTCATCATCAAGACAGTATGGTATTGGCACAAAAACAGACAAATGACCAATGGAATAGAATAGAGAACCCAGAACTGGACCCACAAGTATATAACCAATTAATCTTTGACAAAGCAGGAAAGTGTATTCAATGGAAAAAAACCCAGCCTCTTTAGCAGGTGGTGCTGGGAGAACTGGACAGCAACATGCAGAAGAATGAAACTAGACCACTTTCTTACACCATACACAAAAATAAACTCAAAATGGATAAAGGACTGAATGTGAGACAGAAAACCATCAAAACCCTTGAGGAGAAAGTAGGAAACAGCCTCCTTGACCTCAGCCACAGCAATTTTCTACTCGACACATCCCCAAAGGCAAGGGAATCAAGAACAAAAAATGAACTATTGGGACCTATCAAGATAAAAAGCTTCTGAACTGCAAAGGAAACAAAAAAAACTAATAGGCAACCAACAGAATAGGAAAAGGTAGTTGCAAATGACATATCGGATAAAGGGCTAGTATTCAAAATCTACAAGGAACTCACCAAACTCCACACCCAAAAAGTGAATTATCCAGTGAAGAAAAGGGCAGAAGACATGAACAGACACTTCTCCAAAGAGGACACCCAGATGGCCAACAGACACATGAAACAATGCTCAGCATCACCCATCATCAGAGAAATACAAATTAAAACCAGACCGAGATACCACCTCACGCCAGTCAGAGTGGCTAAAATGAACAAATCAAGAGACTGTAGATGCTGGCGAGGATGTGGAGAAACAGGCACCCTCCTACAGTTGGTGGGAATGTAAACTGGTGCAGCTGCTCTGCAAAACAGTGTGGAGGTTCCTCAAAAAACTATAAATAGGACTCCTCTATTACCCAGCAATAGCACTGCTGGGGATTTACCCAAGGGATACAATGTTCATATATCACTTTCTACAATAGCCAAATCATGGAAAGACCCTAAATGTCCATCACCTGACGGATCAAGAAGATGTGGTTTATATATACAATGGAGTACTACATGCCAATGAGAAAGAATGAAATATGGCCATTTGTAGCAAAGTGGATGGACCTTGAGGGTGTCATGCTATGCGAAATAAGTCAGGCAGAGAAGGACAGATACCATATGTTTTCACTCATAGGTCTAACAGGAACAACCTAACAGAGGACCATGGGGAGGGGAAGGGGGAGAGAGAGTTGGGGAGAGAGAGAGATGCAAGTCATGAGAGAAAAATGAGTACTGAAAACAAACTGAGGGTTGAAGGGGGACGGAGAAAGGGGAAGGGAGATGATGGTCATGTAGGAGGGCACTCTTGGGGAAAAGCTTGGGGAAAAGCACTGAGTGTTATATGGAAACCAACTCAATAATAAACTATATATATATATGTGTGTGTGTATTTATGTGTGCGGGGGGGTGCAGGGAGGGAGTCTAAAAATTAGGAAGAGTAGATTAACCTATTTGTGTATGCAAAAGATCAGTGAACTTTATGACAAAGCAAAAGAAATTCAAGCATAATGAGAACAAAAGCTTTTATTAAAAAGAGAAAAATTGTTCAAGAACCTGAACTTAAAAGAGAAAGCCCTTATGTTCTTGGCCAAGTAGCAAAAGAGGTATTGTGAGGAATGCTTCACGGAAACTGCTAACTGCCCTTCACACTCTGATCAAGACAGTGGACAACAGGATTCTGGGAGGGTTTATAAAACATGAACTAAAATGTGTTACATATCTTATCAACCCAAGACATTGTTGTCATTAACATGTTAATCATTTCTCTTTTTGATCTAATGGAATACAGCTATAACTGTTTATGTAGTTACAATGTCCTTGTTCACTCAGTCTAGCATTGATGTCAGTTTTAGGTCATTTTGATTGGTGTCTTTCAACACTAGTCACATTTTCCTGCCTGGCAAGTTTTGGTTGGATTGACAAACACTGTCAACTTTATTATGGGATTATGGGGGAGTAGGTACAGCAGGAGATATTTTGTACTCTTACAAATATTTTTTTAAAACTACTTGAGTAAGCGAGAATGAGGGGTGGAGTGCCAGAGAGAGAGAATCCCAAGCAAGCTCCACAGTGTCAATGCAGGGCCCAACTCAGATCTCGAAGCCACAAACCGGGAGATCATGACCTGAGCCAAAAACAAGAGTCTGATGCTTAGCTGACTGAGCCACCCAGGTACCACTCCTACAAATATTCTTGAAGCTTGTTTGAGGATACATTGAGGTTACTTGAAAAGTTTAGTCCTTTCTGGCCCGGCTTTATTATTTGGTTAATTTCGTCCTGGCCCTGCTTTAAATCTTAGTTAAGCAAGACAAGATGGCTTACTGGATGGGATTCAGTCAACTAACAATGGGTATCAAGTGCCTACTCTGTATCACATATTCTAGACATCTTGTATACAGCGGTTATTAGAAGTTCCTCACCCTCATGAAGCTTATAGTCTAAACTTTACAGTATATAACTTACATTCAAGACCTACACTTGAGCATAAAGTTGCTACTATAATATGGTTTGTATCTGAAATTGATAAAGAAATGTTTATGTGTGACCCAAAGTCTTTATATTCCATATCAAAATCTTAAACAATTGAAATGTTCTTTCCAAGTGATTCTACTGGTGTTTATGTCATTGCTTTTTAAAAAAAAATCACGTCTAAATACCATTCAACTATCTCGTCTGACAGTCCTTACCTTTAATTTCTCCCTGAGACCTGACCTCATGCCCTTTTTCAGGTAAGCTTTTCACCAGTAGACTTGGTCTCAACGTCTTCCTGTTGGTTTTATGCCAGCCCCTGTGATTACATTAATTATACATATCAGATTCCAAAAATATTTTCCAGGCTGGTTACAGGTCTTCAGTAATTCCAGCACTAGATTCAGCCTACTCTCCCAGAGATTCTGTGCCTAGGCCAGGTCCAGTACCAAGTCTCTCTGGCTTCGTGGAGCAGGAGATACCAGGCCAAAGCTGATTCTGTGAAGACTTACTTTTGTCTTCCTCGTGTTTGTAGGACTCACAGTCCCTCTGAGTTGAGAGAAAATGGGAATAGGTGCCAGGAAGAATGTTGGGGTGGTTCCATCAATGAGGCAAGAGTTAGGGTTAGACAGGGTACTTAACTACCTCCCAGGGAAAGCAACTGGATATCCAGAAGTTTGGAACTTCAGATTCCTAGCATTCTGAGAATAATGCCAATAATCAAGGAATGAAGAGGGAGAGCTAGTATGGAAGCAATCCTCTTCATTTGTGTTCAAATTGCCTACCTTACTTTTTCATGTTTTTTTGTTTGTTTGTTTTTTGACGTTTTATTATTGACAGAGAGAGACAGACCATGAGCATGAGCGGGGCAGAGAAAGGGGGAGACACAGAATCTGAAGCTGGCTCCAGCCTCTGAGCTGTCAGCACAGGGCCTGATGTGGCGCTTGAACTCACAAACTGTGAGATCATAACCCAAGCCAAAATCGGATGCTTTACCGACTGAGCCACCCAGGTGCCCTTTTTCATGTTTTCAAAAAAAATTCCTGAGAGCTCTGTTGGAATGTATTTTGTTACTTAATGTACAAGTTTAAATTACTAATTGTACTTGGGCTTTTAGTTCATTTTACAAACCTATTCAGGTCTAGAAAATTTTAAAAGTCACTTTTATGGTGACATTTGTAATGCTTGCCCTTATTTTTAAATTGAACTTAAATTCATCAGACATCAAATTATATTCATGAGTTTAATATATTCATTTATTTTTGAAGGACTTCAGTTGCCTGAAATAATAAATCTAGAGCCAAAGAAATGCAACAGGTAATCATTATGATTATTTAAGAAATTTAGAATTGAAGAGAATTGTAGAAAAAGAGAAAGAGGAGCACCTGAGATTCCTTGGAAAGTTTGGTCCTTTATGGCCCTGTTTTATTATTTGCTTAATTTCTTCCTGGCCCTGCTCTAAATCTGAGTGGTTCAGTCGGTTGAGCTTCCAACTTTTGATTTCAGGGAAGGTCATGATCCCAGACTCATGCTTGAGATTCTCTCTCCCTCTGCCCCTATCCCCAGCTCACATGGGTATACTCTCTCTCTAAAACAAAATTAAAAAAAAAAATCTACAAATGGGAAAAGTGAATATGTGATGTTATCCAGTGATGTAGGGCTGAGACTATCTCCTCTAAATTATGGAATCACTAACATGGTAACGAGGAATGTGGTTCAAGGTACCCTGTCTGAAAGTGTATATCAGGTGTATTATGTAATATATAGGTCAAATTAGAAAAGGTACATAAAACTTTCAAACATTCCTCATCTTCACAAACCTTCTTTGCTTCACAAAACCTTTAGTATTTCATAAAAGGAATTCCACATTTACTGGATGAAGTGTTTTATTTCTCTGTGATTTCACCTGCTAACAAATGAGGCAGAATGTACCTCTGAAATCCCTGCCATGTTCGCTGCCTTTTTAAAAATGTTTATTTTTGAGAGAGAGTGAGAGAGTGAGCGTGAGCAAGCACATGAGTGTGGGATGAGCAGCAAGAGAGACACAGAATCTGAAGTAGGCTCCGGGCTCTGAGCTGTCAGCGAAGAGCCCAACGCAGGGCTTGAACTCACAAACTGTAAGATCATGACCTGAGCAGAAGTTGGATCTCAACCAACCGAGTCACCCAGTTGCCCCCACGTTCACTGCCTTCTGTTTCTCCTCAGTGTGAACTGACACATATTAAGACTTTCCCACTATTGCCATGTCTCCACTCACTATAAGCTCCCTGATGAGCTATGGTGACCACTGATGACAGGGTCAGTCTTCTACAACACAGCTTTCCTCGTCTCTGCATTCATGGGCTTTCTGTTTGTATATAACCATATAATCAGCTAGACATTATTGCTCAAGCATTTTCCAAATTGAATGTACCAGTTCTTTCCTAGGTGTTTTTTGTGACACAAAATAAGATGTAATTGACCACTGAAGGCACAACCACATTCACTGCATTCATAAGGTTTCTCTCCTGTACAAATTCTCTGTTATTTCCTGAGGGTGCACATCTACCAACTGGCTGTCCCCCTAGGACCGCATTCCTATCTGCGAGGAGCCCACTGATGTTTAATGAGGTCTGAGGGATCACAGAAGGCATCTGCGCAGTCGCTGTATGAACAGGGCTTTCCCCCTGCATGAATTCACTAGTGTCTAATAAACTGTGACCCTCTGTGGAAGGATATTCAACCTTCATTGAATCTACACGTTTTTCTCTTATGTGTATTCTCTTATGTTTAACAAGGCATGACGTGCGAAAAAGCTTTCCCACATTCACTGCACCCATAGGGTCGCTCTCCTGTATGGGTTCTTTGATGGACAGTGAACATGGTCTTTGTAGTGAAGGCCTTGCCACAGTCATTGCATTTATAGGGTTTCTCTCCTGTGTGAATCCTCTGATGCTTAATGAGTCCTGATTTCTGTGAACAGGATTTTCCACATTCAGTACATACGAAGGGCGTCTTTCCTGTATGAAATCGCTGATGTGCTATGAGGCACGCCTTCTGGCTGAAGGCCTTACCACAGTCAGTGCATCCGTAGGGTTTCTCTCCAGTATGAGTCCTTTGATGTATAAGGAGATTGCCCTTCTGAATGAAACCTTTTCCACATTCACTGCATATATAAGATTTCTCTCCTGTATGAGTTTTCTGATGTAGAATGAGTTGTGATTTTCTGGCAAAATCTTTTCCACATTCACTGCATTGATGGGGCCTTTCTCCTCTTTCATTTCTCTGATGTATAATGAGTTCTGCCTTCCTGCAGAAGGCTTTGCCACAGTCAGTACATTCATAAGGTTTCTCTCCTGTGTGAGTTCTCTGGTGTTCAGTCAGCTTGAACTTTCTGGAGAATGCTTTCCCACATACACTGCATCCATGGGGTTTATTTCCTGTGTGAGTCTTCTGATGTTCAGTGAGCTGAAATTTCCTGAGGAAGGCTCTCCCACACTCACAGCACTCATCGGGTTTCTCTCCTTTGTGAATTCGCTGATGTTCAGTGAGCTTGAACTTTTTGGGGAAGGTTCTCCCACATACACCACATCCATGGGGTTTCTTTCCTGTATGAATTCTCTTATGTTCTGCGAGGTGAGACTTCTTGAGGAAGGCTTTCCCACATTCAGGACATTCATGGGCTGTCTCTATTTTGTGTATATGCTGATATTTAAGAAACTGTGACTTAGTGCTGGTGGGTCTTCTACTTTCATGGAATTTAATTTCAGTGTGAGTTTGCTTGTGGTTAGTACAGAGAAAGGATTTCCCATCTCCACTAGACTCAGCAGGCTCTTTTATGTCACAGCTTCTACTTTGGGTGATTAAGTGTGGCTTCAAAGTTTTTCCATGTAAATGAAACCTACCATGATTTGGCCTGAAAGGAAAATGACTTTTGCTCTTATGAACAATCTTTCCAGATGTGTTCAGTTCATAACACTGTTCTATCCTCTTCGGCATTTTTGGGTTTTGTAAGTGCTGAAGCAGATGATCATCAGCTTTCTCAATTTCTAGGCAAGGAGAGAACAGTGAATCTTTACATGAACATCATAGGGAATAAAACTGCTTCAAAAGTACTGTGGGGTGGGCTTTCTCTTTAGTGGAAAACTTTTAGCATCAACATAAAAGAAATTCCAAGCATATCCTTATATATGTATTTCTTATCTCTTTTTTAAAAAAGCATTTAAAGTTGTAGCTAAATATACATAAGATAAAATTTACCATTTTAACCATGTTTAAGTATGCACTTCTGTGTCATTAAGTACATTCACACTGTGGTACAGCCATCACTGCCATCCATCTTTAGAACATTTTTATCTTCCCCACCTAAAAGAACTCTGTACTCATTAAACACTAACTTATCTGTTAGAAATGTTTAAAAACACAATATAAATAAAGCAAACCAAAAGATGACAGCTATCAGTGTCATTTAGGGTAAATTCACAATTAATCAAGAACTGTCTGCTTTATAAGTAAGACCCTGGAGACAGTAAAATAGAAGGAAGTCATGATCAGCATCAGATCACAGAAGTTGGAGGGATACCTGATTCAGAATGGTAAGAGACAAAATCCACTCATTCCTTCTTAAGTGGCTACTTCCATATACCAACTATGGTGTTAGTGTTGGAGAAATACAAAAATACTCTTTATTTTCACTGAACTCCTACTCTAAGGATGGAAAGAAAAATAGAGTCACACACAAGAAAAAGAATAAAGTAGGCAGTTGCAAATGTGACCCTAGTTTAAAGAAGCAAAGGGAATAAAAAGTGGAAGAAATCTGGATGTTTTGAAGAATGGATAAAACCCATTATTGGATTTATTAGGAGATGAGTAACATGAGGAAATCAAAGGTTTTCCTAAGCATGTGGCTTGAGCTAATGGGTAAATGGATAATGCCTTTTAGTAAGATGAAGATGTTGTTTAAGTTCAAACAGGAGGAGAACAAGTGCATTTTGAAGCATATCATCTTTGAGATAATTATTAGATATCCAAGTACAGACATGGAAAACCCAGTCAGATATATAGGAAACTTGAGAGAGGTCTTTTTTTTTCTTTAAATGTTTTTAAATTTATTTTTGAGAGACAGAGAGAGACAGTACAAGCAGGGGAGGGTCAGAGAGAGAGG
>NC_043715.1:53050149-53111247 GCF_006229205.1 Suricata suricatta
CTAGACATGGTTTCCATATATTTTTCCCTCTTCTTAAATGATGATAAAATCCACCACACAAAGTTTATCATGTTAACCATTCTGAGTTACAGTTGAGTGGTATCAAATATATTCTAGTGTTGTGCAACCATCATCACTATAGATCTTCATAATCCTTTTCATCTTATAAAATTGAAACTCTGCATGTTTACTTTTGTTATATATTTATGCCTTCCCCTTTCTGAGAGTAGAGACTTAGGTCTTTGAAAGAGGTGAAATTTCTGTGTCAGCGATGATAATATGGTCAACTGCAACTTAATGTCATCAGTCTATGGGGAGAAAAGGGAAAGCTTCAGGGACAAGAATCCATTAAGGAACTCTAAGTTGAACTAAGAAAGATTAGAATTAACAAATATACAAAAGAATTACAGTAAGACGGACAGGAAGCTTTATTTAGGCTAGGAACTGAGAATGGGAAATTGTATCCTAAGCAAAGAAGAGCAACAGCAGACACCATAAATACCCCACAGAGTAGAGAAGGTTCAAAGTAATCACAGCATGGCCAGGATTTAAGATATATAGAAGTACAAGAGAATTTCAATTTTTAAAAAGAGAATGAAACTTGAAAATAATGTAATGTCAATCAATTAAAACTCAACAAAACCCCAGCAAATATTAAAAGTAAATTTTTAATGAAAAAGATGATGGAAAGGAGTTTTCTTCTAGGAAAGGTCATTCTAGTTTCTCACATAAGTGTGAACTCCTAGGGAGTTGCCATGGAAACAGGTAAGCTACAGCTGACCCTTGAACAACACAGGGATTGGGGCACCGACCCTCTGGGCAGTCGAAAACCTACATGCAACTTTGACTCTCCCAAAACACAAGTAGTAACAGCCTGTTGTTGATGGGAAGCCTTACCAATAATAGGCAGTTAGCACATATTTGGTATATGCATTATATAACGTATTCTTAACAATAAAGTAAGCAGAGGAAAGAAAAAGTTAAGAAGATCATACTGAAGAGACAATATATCTATAGTACTATACTGTCTGGGAAAGAGTCCATGCATGAGCGGACACAGGCAGCTCATATCCATGTTGTTCAAGAGCCAACTGTACATAGATTAGACAGATGAAAAGAGATCTCAACTTGGAAATCTCTACAGAGAACAATAACTTAACATTTTTTAAAATAAAGTAAGGTTTTAAAGCCTTTGAAACAGAGCAAAGAATAAAAAGAAGACCTCTTAAGAACCCAAGTGGGGAAAGAGAGAAGTTAACAGATAAATGTATAAGAGATCAGGTTGGGGCACCTGGGTGGCTCAGTCAGTTAAGTGTCTGATTCCTGACTTTGCCTCCATTCATGATCGATTGGTCCTGAGATCAAGCCCTGCATTGGGTGGAGCCTGCTTAGAATTCTCTTTCCTCTCTCTCTCTGCCCCTCTCCCATGTATGCACTCTCTCAAAAAAAGAAGCTTTAAAAAAAGAGAGAGACCAGATTACCATGGGAGCAAGGCATCCAAGGTGGAGTTGGATTTTATGAAGGAAAATACTTCCCAATGGGGCAGGAAGGTGTATTAGTCAGAAGACAACAATGAATTCAAAGTTAACTCTTAGCGAGACATGGATGAAGGAATTTCATAGAGATGAAACTCTGACAAGTGATGGGGTGGGAAGATGTGGAAATCTAAGCAAGAGTAGTCCTAGGGTAAAAAATGTTGACGTCTAAGAAGAAATAAATAGGGATTAGTTCCATGAAGAGATCAAGGAGTGTTTTCCTTTAAGTTCCTACAGAGAAGTTACATTTCTGTAACCTCAGACACCCTCACCCCTATGATGCCTTCCTGAAATGACAAGAAAATGATTTCCACAGCCTTCCCCCTGCCTCCCCGCCACTGATTTTCTCTCACGTGCATGGGTTTGACTTTGGACTTCATCTTCTAAAATCCACAGTGGTTCTCCTTGTTTCAATTCAGAAAGTGGATCTGGTTCACGAGCTTGACACCCTGTTTATGGGAAATGACACAAGACAGGCTCATCGAAGTACCCGTGGCTCTGCAATGATATGAGGGCGGGAGATGTTAGGGACTGCACGATTTACATGTTTGCAAATGAAAGGCTCTTCTCTGAAACAAGGAGAGCTTCTACCTTCTCACTAGGGGCCAGGGAAGGGACTGAGAATCTACACTTCAGAGCAGCATAGACACGCCACGGCTCTCAGAAGCTGACAGAGGCAAGGCCTCCGAGTGACAAGGAAGCCGTCCTCACCCGGCGACACCAGGTTCCTGTAGTTCTCCAGCATCACGTCCCAGTACAGGCCCTTCTGGGCGGGGGCCAGGAGCTGCCACTCCTCCCGGGAGAAGTCCAAGGCCACGTCCTCTAGTGTCATCAATTCCTGTAACACAGTTGTCTTTAATAGAAATATTTCCCTTCTATTGAAACGGAAGGTGTGACCTGGGTGGCTCAGTCAGTTAAGTGTCCAATTTCGGCTCAGGCCATGATCTCACGGTTCATGGGTTTGAGCCCCACGTCAGGCTCTGTATAGACAGCTCAGAGCCTGGAGTCTGCTTCAGATTCTGTGTCTCCCTCTCTCTGCCCTACTCCACCCACACTCTTTCTCTCTCTCAGAAATAAACATTAAAAAATTAAAAGAGAAGGTGTGAGATAATAGAAAGTATATATATTGGCCTCTGTCCCTGGTTCCTGGCAGAGCTCATAAAACCTCTAGAATTTCCTAGGTGATAAGGGCCCTCAGAACATCTTTTATTCTCTAATTGGTCTTTAATTCCAGTTTTCCCCATGGGGTTCCTGAAACCATTGTAAATTCCTAAGTGTTAAGAACAATATGAATGTCTTTGTTCTGATGGGGCAACTGGGCGGGCTCCTGGATGGTGCTGGTCACCAGAAAGACCAAGCCGTGATTAGAAGCTTGGAACTTTCCGACCAGCTCCCCATTCTCTTGAGAAGACACAAGGCCTGGAAAGAGAGTTAATGATCAATCATGCCTAGGTGAGGAAGCCTCCATAAAATCCCCAGAGTACGGGGTTAGGAGAGCTTCCGGGAGGGAGGATGGTGCCTGGAGAGGGGAGGGGAGCTCCATGCCCTCCCCACATACCTCACTCTGCACATCTCTTCCACCTGGCTATTTACGTGTCCTTTATTATATCCTTTTTCATAAACAGGTAAATGTGTTTCCCGAGTTCTGTGAGCCACTCTAGCAAATCCAATGCAACTGTATTTGAACTGGAGGAGGGACCGTGGAGAACTTCCAATTTGTAGCCAAGTCAGACAGAAGTTGTGAAAAGCTTGGGGACCTACTGTTTTCAATTGACATCTGAATGGGGGACAGTCTTGTGGGAGTGAGCCCTTAACCTGGGACCTGACGGTAACTCCAGGTTGTGTCAGAATTGGTCTGAACTGTAGGCCACCCTGCTGGAGTGAGAGAAGTGTTTAGGGGGCAGGGGGGCCTGTCCGCATGTCTGGCGTCAGAAGTGGTGAGTGTGGCAGTGATGTGAGAGTTAAGGAGACCCAAAGGAGGAAGTGCGAGGTGTTCTCTACTCAAAAGGAATTTGAGGGAAGTGGTTCTCATTTTCACCTTGTAACTATGTCTCTTTTCTAAGTTTTTCAATTAATCACCAAAGAAGCAAAGTCATTAAAATATCCAGTCATCTTTTCATCCCACAAATCACAGATATCTGCAATATGCAGCCATGAAATCCTCTTGCTAACCTGAGATCATTTGCAATTGGTGTATTTCAGCACCTATTTGTCAAACACTGTACAAAATGCTAGGGACATCAGGGTAACGTAGTGTGAGTCCACTCGTAAAAGTGTGAGCATCTGCCTACACAGATTCATGTAGATACATGCACATACGGGCACGCACACACACACACACACACACACACACACACACACACGTAGACACACATAGGTAATTGCCCAGAACACAGGAACAAACTACCAAGCATGTGTTAATGATGTGCCAGAGAATTGCGGGCAAAAAATGTCAGGAGGGGGACTTTATCACTACGTGTACTATGTAATGAGTCTTTTACATTGAAAATGTATCTGAGTCTGTCGTTCTTCCTGACACCAAATACGTGGTGTCTTTTCCAATACTAATTTTCCAAGTCTCTGATATAGGACACTATAGGATGTCCTATAATTCAATCCTATCTGACACTAACTATTCTGAGTCAGCATCAGACTTTACCAGCTTAAGGGCTCGCTCAGTTCTACAAGACTGCCTTCACTTCAGAGATGGGTCACAAGTTCCTGGTCCCCAGGTTAGTTGCACTTCTATGCGACATGGCTATAAATTTAGGGGTTCCCACAACTTTCCTCTCTCAGGTTTGATTTTGCTAGAACAACTCACTCAGAAAAATGTTGCAATTAAAATTACAGTTTATTACAGGGGTATCTGGGTGGCTCCGTTGGTTAAGCGTTCTACTTCAGCTCAGGTCATGATCTCATGAATCAGGAGTTCCACCCCTGAAACAGGCTCTTTACTGGTGGCGCGGAGTCTGCTTCCTCTGTCTCCCTCTCTCTCTGCCCCTCTCTCAAAATTAGTTTATCATAAATCATACTATGAAGAGTTACTCAGGTGAGGTCCCAAAAGGTCCTCTGTGGAGAAGCCTGACCCTGTGGAGTGGGGGTGCACCACCTTCCTGGCAGGTGGATGGATCCACCCATGTGGAAGCTCTCTGAACCCTGTCAAGTTTCTATGGAGGTTCCATTACATAGGCACGGCTGATTAAATCACCAGTTCCTGGTGACGGAGCTCACCTCCAGCTCCTCTCCCCAGAGGTCCCAGGTGAAGCTGAAAGTTCCAGACCTCCAATCAAAGCTTGGTCTTTTGGGGGACCAGA
Organism: Suricata suricatta; assembly: GCF_006229205.1. Taxonomy (NCBI): domain Eukaryota; kingdom Metazoa; phylum Chordata; class Mammalia; order Carnivora; family Herpestidae; genus Suricata; species Suricata suricatta. The sequence continues at coordinate 53,054,999 of NC_043715.1, forward strand.
CCCCATCCTGAAGCGATCTAGGGGCTTACCCTGAGTCACCGCATTGGCTTAACTTAGATATGTTCAAACGGGCTCGTCATAAAAACAAAAGACACTCCTGCCACTTAGGAAATAACAGGGACTTAGGAGCTCAGCCAGGAACCAGAGAAAAAGAGCAAATACATATGTATTTTCTATTATGCCACAATGTGTCATTCGTGTAACTAAAGGCAATACAAAGGTGGAAGGTGACAACTGGACTTTGAACACAGAAGGCTCTATGTTTTCGGAGATGAGCTGAAGCTCTAAGGTGACCCAGTGTGGATCTCAGCAGCCCAACCCGGCACCAGATGACAAAACCTGTAACTCCATCTGGCCAAATCTGTTCTCAAACACCAGTCCAGTGACCTGTTCAGAGGACCTCTGAAAGGTGTGCAAACCTTTCATTTTACTGGGCACTTTTGGTCCAACTCAAAGACAAATGCAGATGGCAGGAAGGCTAGGTATGGAAGTCACCGGGCTGTGGTCTCCTCAAAAACCAGTGTTTACTGAATTCTACTTGATCTGGTCCCACAGGGGACTCAGAATAATCAGGGAAGTACCAGCAGCCATGCTTGTACACTGACTAGGAATAGGCTGCTGAGATCACACAGCCTACCATATCACCTCTGGAAAGAAAGCATCCAAGAGAGTTGCTAAGGCTTAAGTGCCATGAAATGGTGACCTCTCCTGAGGAACTGAACTGCTCTGTGCTGAGTCAGGCATGTAACTCACTGTGATTCTGTGGCTGCAGTGGATGTCAGAGATAGTAAGTACCTGCACTGATGGCTTATGTCACCGGCAGGGTCCTGCAGAGCCGTACGCCATATTCCAGCACTGGTCACGCACGAACTCTAGGAACAACATGTTCCTGATCCCACTCTGCCCTGGTTTTGAAGAGACATCTGTTTTTCCCCAGAGCCATTTTTCTCAATATTTTTAATTTATTATTTAGTTGAACTGATTTTTTTCAGGCCTCCCCAAATCCATGAAGGACTCAAGTTACCAATAAAACAAACCAAAAGTCACCTGGACCTTCAGCATTTTCTTCTGTTTCAGGAAATGCCCAGTAACGGGGATGTTAGTCTCTTCTGGATCTGTCCTGATTTTCTGTTAAGAAATCTTGGTCTTAGGACACGGATGTCCCACAACTGGCTGTATGCAACTCCAGGAACCTCCGACTCGTCCTTTACTGGATCTCTCTTATTCCTGGGAATCCAGGACCTGCGGGGTGAAGAGCAAGTTCATTCTGGATGACACATTCGCTCTGGGCCCGGACACCGACACTGCTGCTGTGCACCCACCTTAAGTCAAAGCCAGCATCTGTAATGGTCTCTTTACTTCGTGCCCCCAAAGGCTTTATAACCCAGGCAAATAAAACCTAACAATCTGAATGTGGGGGAGGCATGCCTTTCCTCTGTGAAGTAGAAGTAGCATGAATGAGGGGCGCTTGGGTGGGTCAGTCAGTTAAGCATCTGACTCTTCATCTTGGCTCACGTCATGATCCCACAGTTTGTAAGATCCAGTCCGGTGTTGGCCTATGCACTGACAGTGCAGACCCTGCTTGGGATGCTCTCTCTCAAAATAAATAAACGTAAAAGAAAAAAAAAGTAGCAGCATGAATGAGAAAGGGCAAGTGGGAAAGAGGACATATAGAAGGATAGGCTCTGGACATACACTCCCTTAAAATCCACATTTGTACTTGGTTGAATGGTGGCTCCCCCTGCCAAAGGCTGTGAATGTGACTTCTTGTGGAAAAAGGGTCTTTGCAGATGTAATTAAGGATCTCAAGAGAATTCAGGAGTATCCGGAAGGATTCTCCGTCCAGGAAAGATGAGAGCATGTGAAGATCGAGGCAGAGAGTAGAGACATGCTGCCACACACCAAGGAACGCCTGGAGAGCCGGGCAGAACAAGCGAAGGAAGTGAATGGACGCTGGGCAGGTGTGCTGGGAATGCCCAAGACCGCCCCCCAGGTTCAGTGATTAACTCGGACTCACAGCCCTCAGCATATGACTTATTACCACGAAAGCATACAAAGAAAAATCAACAAAGAGAAAAAATCCAAATGGCAAAATGTGGAGGAAACTGGGTGCAAGCTCAAGAGTCCTGTCTCTGTGAAGTCACACGAGAGGAACCCCCCTGCCCCCGCCAGCGACAAGCTGTGGTGACACAGGTGAAATGTGTTAGCTTATTAGAGACATGTGCCCGTGGCTTTTACTGGCGACTGTTCATTTAGGCACCCACCGTCTATCACCTACCAAAACCCCAGATTCCCAGAGAAGAGAAGGTCTTTAGAATAAACCATACTGTTTGAAAGAACAGTTCAAGCACAGTAAGCCATTCAATAGAGTTCCCAGATGCCAGGCAAGAAACAACCTTGTAAGAAGGCCTTCCTAAGAAGAACTGTGTTAACTCTTTTCTGCAACATCAAGTAACTGTGTCTGCTACAACATATTAGCAGGTCACAAAAGTCTTATGATCACCAAAATTGATGCTGAGAAAAACATTCCATAAAAAGCAAACACCTATTTCAATTTTTTATGTCTTTATTATTATCTTTTATGTCTTTATTATTTTTTATTTTGAGAGACAGAGAGTGAGCGAGGGAGGGTCAGAGAGAGAGGGAGACACAGAATCTGAAGCAGGCTCCAGGCTCTGAGCTGTCAGCACAGAGCCCAATGTGGGGCTCGAATCCATGGACTGTGAGCTCATGACCTGAGCCGAAGTCGGACACTTACCCGACTGAGCCACCCAGGTGCCCCTCCAACACATATTTCAAACTTGAGCCCTAAGTGGGTTAGGAATTCATTACTTCTATAGCATGAAGAACAAAACAAAACACTACCTGTAATTTTTTTAAATACTTACAATATACTTCTCATGTTTCTAAAACACACACAAAAGACTATGCAGTGTTTGTAGATACATACACATCTAGTAAGAGCATGAAGATGTGTGATATAAAGCAAGACAGCAGTTATTACAGGAGCGAAGGTCTGCATGCACCTCCACTCTCCACTGCTTCAAGTCAGTCCCAAATCCGGTTATTACCTACTCTTTTACCAACTGGCTATAAATCGGGTTTCCATGACCTCCTCCTCAGGTGCAATTAATTTGAGAAACTGGCTCACAGAATTCAAACATTTTACTTACTAGATTACCAGCTTATTATAAGAGGATATAACTCAGGGACAGCCAGACGGAAGAGATGCCAATGGCATGGGGAAAGGGTATGGAGCTTTCCTGCCACTCTCCTCCACCAAGCTTTCCACTCTCCCAGCACCATTTGGGGTTTTATGGAGGCTTTATTATATAAGCATGATTAACTCACTGGCCAATGGTGCTGATTCCACCTCCAGCCCATCTCCTCCCCAGAGCTTACAGGGTGGCCTAAGAGTTCCAACCCTCGAATTACAAAGTCGGTTCCTGTGGCAACCAAACCCCACCCACAGGTGCTTTCCAAAAGTCACCTAAATCACTATCAACATTTGGAAAATCCCAAGGATTTTAGGAGCTCTTGCCAGGAACAGGGATGAAAACCAAATCTATCTATCTATCTATCTATCTATCTTCCTTCCTTCCTTTCTTTTTTCAGTTTATTTATTTTTTAAATTTTTTTCTAATGTTTTATTTATTTTTGAGAGAGAGAGAGAGGCAGCGTGAGCAGGGGAGGGCCAGAGAGAGAGGGAAATATAGAATACGAAGCAGGCTCCAGGCTCTGAGCTAGCTGTCAGCACAGAGCCCGACGTGGGGCTCGAACCCATGAATGTGAGATTCTGATCTGAGCTGAAGCCGGTTACTCAACCATCTGAGCCACCCAGGTGCCCCTGAGTTTATTTAGTTTGAGGGAGAGAGAGAGATAGAGAGAGAGAGAGAAAATCCCAAGCCGACTCTACACCCAGGGCAGAGCCAGATGCAGGGCTCAATCTCACCAATAGTGAGACGATGATCTGAGTCAAAATCAAGAGAATAACTAAATATTTTAAATATTCCAAAGCAATTCAAATAGATGAAAGTATTTAATCAGCTTCTAGTCACAACAGCACTCCTTCTCTTAATCTGCTTATTAGTGTAATCACTAAAAAATTTTTTTCATAAGAGAATTTGTTTCATGGAAATGTTTAGAATATGAAATTAACTAAAAAGAGTAAATTATCCCAGTATTTCCAGAGTTTATCTGAATTATGAAAATTAAGCAGAGGGACACTTGGGTGGCTCAGTTAATTATCCACTCTTGATTTGGCTCAGGGTCATGATCCCAGAGTTGTGTGATTGAGCCTGGAGTAGGGCTCCATGCTGAGCGAGAAATCCGCTTAAGATTCTCTCTCCCTCTAACTGGACAGCAACATGGGGTGCCTGGGTGGCTCAGTCGGTTAAGCGTCTGAATTCGGCTCAGGTCATGATCTCACAGTTTGTGAGTTTGAGCCCCATGTAGGGGTCTGTGCTGACAGCTCAGAGCCTGGAGCCTGCTTTGGATTCTGTGTCTCCCCCCACCCCCCGCCCCTTCCCCTGCTCATGCTCTGTCTCTATTATTATCAATAATAAATAAATGTTTAAAAAAATTTTTTTAACTGGACAGCAAAATGCAAAAGAATGAAACTAGATCACTTTCTTACACCATACACAAAAATAAACTCAAAATGGATGAAGGACCTGAACGTGAGACAGGAAGCCATCAAACCATAAAGGAGAAAGCAGGAAACAACCTCCTTGACCTCAACCACAGCAATTTCTTACTTGGACACATCCCCAAAGGCAAGGGAATCAAGAGCAAAAATGAACTATTGGGACCTCATCAAGATAAAAAGCTTCTGCACTGCAAAGGAAACAATCAACAAAACTAAGAGGCAACCAATGGAATGGGAAAAGATAGTTGCAAATGACATATCAGTTAAAGGGCTAGTATCCAAAATCTACAAGGAACTCACCAAACTCCACACTCAAAAAACAAATAATCCAGTGAAGAAATGGGCAGAAACATGAACAGACACTTCTCCAGAGAGGACATCCAGATGGCCAACAGGCACATGAAATGATGCTCAGCATCACTCATCATCAGGGAAATACAAATCAAAACCACACTGAGATACCACCTCACGCCAGTCAGAGTGGCTAAAATGAACAAATCAAGAGACTATAGATGCTGGTGAGGATATGGAGAGACGGGGACCCTCCTACACTGTTGGTAGGAATGTAAACTGTTGCAGCCGCTCTGGAAAACAGTGTGGAGGTTCCTCAAAAAATTAACAATAAAACTCCCCTATGACCCAGTAATAACACTGCTATGGATTTACCCAAGGGATACAAAAGTGCTGATGCATAGGGGCACATGTACCCCAATGTTCATAGCAACCCTTTCAACAATCACCAAATCATGGAAAGAGCCTGAATGTCCATCAACTAATGAATGGATCAAGAAGATGTGGTTTATATATACAATGGAGTACTACATGACAATGAGAAAGAATGAAACCTGGCCATTTGTAGCAACATGGATGGAACTCGAGGGTGTTATGCTAAGTGAAATAAGTCAGGCAGAGAAGTACAGATTCCATATGTTTTCACTCATGTGAAATGGGAGAAACTTTGGGGAGGAGAAAGGGAAAAAATAGTTGGTAGAGGGAGGAAGGAAGGCAAACCATGAGAGACTCTTGAATACTGAGAACAAACTGAGGGCTGATGGGGGGGGAGAGGGGAAGAGAGGTGATGGGCATGGATAAAGGCACTTGGTGGGATGAGCACTGCATGTTATATGGAAACCAACTTGACAATAAACTATAAAAGAAAAAATATATCCTATAAAATTAAAGAAAAAGATTCTCCCTCTGCCCCACTCCCTTGCTTGTGCACTCTCTCTCAATAGAAAGAAAAGGTAAAGAAAAGCAGAGAAAATAAAAAACAAACTTGAAATATACTTTTGATTAGGAATTATCTTTGGGAAATAGAATTTGAGTGGTTACAAGTGTTTTACTGGTGTCAGAATCTGAAAGCAAATATCCAAATAAATTTCCAGTGAGAAATAAAGTTTAGTTACAGTAAAGTCATCTTTAAAACAAAGCTTACCAGTTTAGATTTGCTTAATCCTTGATCTCCCTAAAATCCTTACCTGTGGGGGCCTCAGGAGCCTTGCAAACCAGTCGGAGGACAGGGAACTGGACAACACTTTCATCGACAGATACCCACTCGCCTCCAGTTCTCAAACCCGGACCGCCCCTGGCACAGGGACCCGCACAGACCCCAGACTCTGACCTCACGAGTCTCAGTCCTTGATCTCCACAGAGCCTGACCGACTGCCCACCGCAGTCCCCCGGGCCTGGCAGCAAAGTCATCCCCACCTCAGAGCCACGCACAGCCGCGGAACCTCTCCCCTCCTTAAGCTCTTCCGCCAGAAACTCGCACGCTGATCTGGGTTTTCCCTGATTCCACCGCGATCTCCAGCGTCCCCGCCTCCCCTCTGCGAATCCACCCGTTCCCGGCCGCACGCCCAGCTCCCGGGGACCCGCTACGGCGGCCGTGGGGGCTCGAGCGGCCCCACTTCCGGCGGCTCCTGGGCGCACGCGCGCTTCGTGGAGGTCCTCGGTCTCCGCGGTCTTCCAGCCGCTCTCCTGGGGAGTTCCGGTCCCAGTCCTGGCGCCTACCTGTGCCGAGGCGCTGGGTGAGGGGGGTCCGCAAACAACGCCGCGCAAGCTGCACGGACGCCCCAAAACTGTCGGAAACGAGCGGCCTGTGAGGGCGGCCAAGTTGGCGGAGCGTCAGGGGTCCGTGGAACCGGGAAGGGGGCGAAGGGGAAGGGTCCGCGCGGCTGGAATCTAAGTGAGCTTCCCAGCCATTGAGGTTAGGCTCGGAAGGTGTGCGGGAGCGTCACGATATAAATTCACAGCCAAGGGCGCCTTTTGTTCCAGGCCTGTTTGAAAACCACCACGTGTTGAAATTTGGAAGTCTGAGCTCTGAAATAACTGGATACCAAAGCAGCTGTGACGCTGTCATAGCTTCAGCACTGTGATGCGAATGGGCTTTGAAGAAATCACGCACCAGCATTCTTGATGGCAGTGTCGTCAGGCCTTAACGCCCGCTGCTTACAGCTAACGTTACTGGAGCGTCCGAAGATGCTGGAGCATCTGCGTGCTGCTTTGCCACTTGGGCGTGCGGCCCGGTCCTCTGCGGCCGCCTTGCGTCCTCTGCGCTCTAGGCCCGGCTGCCCTGCACGCAGCGGCAGTGAGCTCTGACAGACAAATCGAGTGCGACAAACTTTCAGACAGTGTAAATCTGTCCACCATAACTTTATGAAAATCTCCAAAAGCTGTTAAAACTCCCCATTCCAATAGGAGTTGCTGTGAATTATTTGAGACGATCAACGAAAATCTGAGATTTGGCTCATCCACAAATTGGTCTACTTCCAATTTAAAATGTAATTTCTTTGGGTCGCCTTGCTGGCTGGGTGAGGACCATGCGACTCTTGATCCCAGAGTGGGCAGTTTGAGCCCCATGTTGGGTGTAGAGATTCTTTTTTTCTTTAAGTATCTTTTTGGGTTATTGGCTCTTGAGAGTCGTCTCTTCTGTGAATATTTGCCTATTGGTTTTTACTCTTGTCATTTTTTAAAATGTTTATTTATTTTGAGAGAGAGACAGAGCGTGAGCAGGGGGAGAGGCAGAGAGAGAGGGAGACACTGAATTCCAAGCAGGCTCCAAGCTGTCAGCACAGAGCCGGACAGGGGGCTCAAACTCACAAACTGTGAGATCATGACCTGAGCCGAAATCAGTCACTCAACTGACTGAGCCACCCAGGCGCCCCACTCTTGTCATTTTCTAACTGATCTGTAAGAGTTCTTTATATAATCTTTAAGTTTTCATCATTTCTCAGTTAAGCATTACAAAAAGATTTTCTCAGTGCATAACTTGTTTTTACTGTTTTTGATGTATATTAAATCGAATATCTAATTTTAATGTAGCTGAAATTTAAGTCTTCCCTGTTGTAGTTTCTACCTAGTCATTTAAAAGGAACCCTTTCCCTCATTCAGATCATAAAGACATTCTCTTGTATTTTCTTCTAAAACTTTTAGGGTTTCAGAGGTCAGCACTTTATGGGCAAAATCTAGCCTACAGCCTGTTTGGCTTTCCCTTAAGATTGGTTTTTCCATTTTCAAAGGGTTAAATATATGGAGATTGTGGCCTGAAAAGCTTAAAATACTATGTAGTCCTGTACCAAATAAGTTTGCTGACTTTTAGTCTAATGCATGAAGCATTGATTTGTGTAGGGTGTCAAGTACTTTTTGCATAGGATAACTAATTATCATTGCACTGTTTTAAAAATAACTACCATAAAGAATTTGGCTAGCCTTTGTCCCAGGTTCCTAAGAGGTAATCTCTAAACCCTTAGAATTTCCTGAGTGATAGGGGTATCTTATTATACATGAAGGGCCCCCAAAAGTAGTTTCTGCTCAGGAGACGACTCACCTTAGGAGCTGGCCAGCCAGAAGAACCAAGTAGGTGATTAGAAGATTGAGGCCTTGAGCCATATGATATCAATCTGACCTCCAGGGAGGTAGTGGAGACTAGAGATTGAGTTTGACTCCAAATCAATCATGTCTGTGTAATAAAACCCAAATTAGAACTCTGGATAGGAAGCTCAGGTGAAATTCCCTGGTTGGCAATACCCTTTTGAGTATTTCATTTCTCCGTGCTGGGTGGGCAATGCATCTTAAAGAGTGATGGAAGATTTAGGTCTACAACCTTACAGACTTTGCTCTATGTGTCTCTTTTGGGTTGTTCTTATTGGTATCTTTATGCTATTAGAAAACTAGAATAAGAATAGGACTTTTGGTGTTCTGTAAGTTCTGTAAGTCTCTCTTTTTTTCAAGTTTATTTAGTTTTGAGAAAGAGAGAGAGAGAGGTGCACAGAGACTGGGAGAGAGAGAATCCCAAGCAAAGTCCACACTATCAGCATGGAGCCCAATAGGGGACTCAAACTCACGAACTTTGAGATCATGACCTGAGCTGAAATCAGCAGCCGGTCATTTAACCAGCTGAACCTAGGCACCCCTGTAAGTCTTTCTTATCTAAGGGGGGTTAGGGAACTCCTAAATTTGTAGCCAGTTGGTCAAAGGTGGGAGTAGGCCTGGCAACCCCTGAACTTGTAGCTACCTGGTGACTGAATTGAGGACAGTACCCTTAACCTTGATTTTAACTAACTGAATAATACCCCTTTTTGCACTGACTTGTAATGCCATCTTAGATATCCATATCCAATTTCCATATGTAGAGATCAATTTCTGAGCTCTATTTTACAATTTGTAATATGTCTCTATCCCTGTTCTTGATATTGCAAAACATTAATTACCATTGATTCAGAGTAAATCTTGTTTGTTATCAAGTAGAGCCAAAACCCCCATCATATTTCTGTGTTACAACTGCTTGGAATATTTTTTGGCAATTTGTCTCCTGTGAGGACTATGGAAACCTGGTTGGCATGTTTTTTGGTTACACAATAGATAATAATACAAGGTCCTTGCAAAGCATATTAAGGAGATTGGACTTTGGTTTAAGTCCACAGAGAGCTACAAATGAATTTATCTATCTATCTATCTATCTATCTATTTATTTTAATGTTTATTTATCTTGTGAGAGAGAGAGAGCAAGGGAGGGGCAGAGAGAGAGGAAGAGAGAGAATCCCAGGCAGGCTCCACACTGTGAGTTCAGAGCCCAATGTGGGGCTCAAACTCATGAACTGTGAGATCACGACCTGAGGTGAATCAAGAGTCGGACCTTTAACTGACTGAGCCACCCAGGCACCCAATGAATTTATTAATAGGATTTCCAGACTGAGTAAGCATCTGTTACATCATGTTATAATAAAACCAACCCTAAAATATCTGTGGCCTAAGACAACAAAGATCTACTTCTCCCTCATATTCCATGTGCGTGTGGGTCCTCTGGGACTTCTCCACATCACCGTTGCCATCACTCGTGACCATGAATAGGGCTCCTACCTGTAATATTGGTGGTTACTAGGAGACACGGACCCGGAAGATAGAAGAATACACACTGACTGAGGCTTCTACTGATAAGTCAGCCAAGCCTACCCCCTGGTGATATGTAACTTCAAATACATGGAGAAATACAGTCCTTCTGTATGTCCCAAAGGAGAAAGATTTGTGAATAGCCAGCCCTAACGACACAGCCCTGTACAAGGACTGAACTAGTGGGGATATGAAAAGTGAAAATGACAGAAAGAATGGAGATGCAATTGTGCATAGGACTGCAGGCCCTAGAAACTTTGTAGCATTAAAAAAAATTTTTTTTAGTTTATTTATTTATTTATTTATTTATTTATTTATTTATGAGCGATAGAGACAGCATGAGTGGGGGAGGGGCAGAGAGAAAGGGAGACACAGGCTCCAGGCTCTGAGCTGTCAGCACAGAGCCTCATGCGGGCTCAGACCCATAGACTGTGAGATCATGACCTGAGCCGAGGTCAGACAGTTAACCGACTGAGCCCTCAGGCACCCCTATAGCATTTAAATCAGAGGGTCTGATAGGTATTGGACACACATACTTACTCTGACAAAACCAAGGACCTCATGGCTAACTTGCTGGATTACAGGACAAGTCAGTGATTTTATTTTTATTTATTTATTTTAATGTTTTGTTTGTTTTTGAGAGAGAGAAAGAGAGACATGGCATGACCAGGGGAGGGTCAGAGAGAGAGGGAGACACAGCCTCTGGAGACACAGCCTCTGAAGACAGGCTCCAGGCTCTGAGCTAGATATCAGCACAGAGCCTGACACGGGGCTCGAACCCACATCTGTGAGATCATGACCTGAGCCAAACCCAGACGCTCAACCGACTGAGCCACTCAGGTGCCCCAAGTCAGTGATTTTAATAGCATTTTGCAAGTTCTTCTAAAACCCATGTACACTGAGGTAGCCTTACACAGCTGAGCCAACCCGGAGAGCAGCTTAAGGGTTGGAGGGTTAATCAGTAATATCAAAAGTATACGTCTGCCTTCTGCTTTATGGTAATTTTTTACAGCTTTCTGGGACCATGTGTTCCTTGCTTTTATTTTTCATTAAAAAAAACTTGAGTAATATAAAAAATAAAATTCTTTATTCCTGTGTACCCACCATCCAGCATCAATATATGCCTTCCATTCATCAAGATTATTTTTCTTTTCTTTTAAATTTTTAACTTTTATTTATTTTTGAGAGACAGGGAGAGACAGAGCATGAGCAGAGTAGGGGCAGAGAAAGAGGGAGGCACAGAATCCGAAGTAGGCTCCAGGCCCTGAGCTGACAGCACAGAGCCCGATGCGGGGCTCGAACCCAGGAACTGTGAGATCATGACCTGAGCCGAAGTCAGATGGTTAACTGACTGAGCCCCCCAGGCGCCCTCCAAGATTAGTTTTCTGATTGGGGAATTTTGAGATAAACCAGTGATCCTTGGGCTTATATAATCTGATGCTCAATATAGGGCAAGTCTTGATGTCAAAATCCGAGGAGCACCTGAATTTATGCAGTAACGAGTCCCCGAGGAGACCACCACCAGACAGGTGCTCTACAGATGTTTCTTCAACATGCCAGTTGTTCTGAAAGCCCGCTGCCAAATGTAGGGCTGTTACCTGTTATAATAGCATGGGGAAGGAAACTTGGAGGGGCCCAAACCATGTGATGAGAAGAAATCATGGAAAGCTTTATTGTTTTTAAAATGGGTTTGACGGGGCGCCTGGGTGGCTCAGTCAGTTAAGCCTCCGACTTTGGCTCAGGTCAGATCTCACGTTTGTGGGTTCGAGCCCCACGTCGGGCTCTGTGCTGACAGCTAGCTCAGAGCCTGGAGCCTGTTTCAGATTCTGTGTCTCCTTCTCTCTCTGACCCTCCCCCTCTCATGCTCTGTCTCTTCTGTATCAAAAATAAATAAAACATTAAAAAAATGAAATAAAATGGGTTTGACATGCTTTTGCAGCAGCCCCCACAGTGCCAATAGCACAAGGTGAAGAAGATAAAGATTCTAGACTTTTGTCACTGTTAAACTTGCCTTGCCCTTCAGGCAAGCCATGGCCAGTGTCAAGAGAAGCGGTGGGGTCAGCAGTACAATCACGAGCTACCACCAGTGTCACATCATACTGAAATAGGATTGAGTCAAAAATGACAGATTGCCATTGGGTTTGTTAAGAAAGATATGGTTTATGTAACCTTCAATCTCACAAGATCAGGTAGATGCTTTACATGGTTTTTTTTTTTTAACTATTTTCATGTTTTATTTATTTTTGATACAGAGAGAGACAGAGCACGAGAGGGGGAGGGGCAGAGAGAGAAGGAGACACAGAACCGGAAGCAGGCTCCAGGCTCTGAGCTAGCGGTCAGCACAGAGCCTGACGCGGGGCTCGAACCCACGAACGTGAGATCTGACCTGAGCCAAAGCCTGAGGTTTAACCGACTGAGCCACCCAGGCCCCCGATGCTTTAAATGTTTTAATGAAAGTTTAGGCTTAGAATTAAAATTTGAGAGAGTAGTGAGAGTAGGCTTTGCTGTACTTTGCTTGGTGTCTGATGGCAGTTCCTGCCCTGCACATAGGGCGTGACTGGCAGAGGGAGCAAGGATAAGGAGAGGGGAGTCACATATTTTCCACCTTTGTAGTGACGAGGATCTTCCTCTACAGAGACCCCTTTTAATATTTTGAATGTGGCAAGGGACAGGTGGGAAGTCCTTAGCCCACTGTAGGCACAGTGACTTTCCTCTTGGAAAAGTGGTTTGGAGTGGGAGCTTGGGAGGGACAAGGTGTATGAAGACGCTTATTCACTAAAACGCTTCTGGGGCTCACAGGTAAGAATCTGTGTCTTCAAAAGAATAGTGCTCTTGTCAACTTCCAAGACTTTACACTCGAGAGCGGAGAGCTTCCAGTCGTTCCTGAACAAATCCTCTGGGAATGCACAGAATGGTAGTGTTTTCTTTGCTGGCCATAATGTCACATTGTAGTTGACATGTCACTGTCACCCTTTTCACCCTCAAGATTTGCAAACCTTCCTCACGTGCACGACTGTCGGTTCCTGGGTTTGGGACACAAAGTCTGTCAGTGTCCCTGGGATTAATGTGAGCCCTTCTGACTTGTTTTTCTCTCGTGCTATATTGTACCACCCAGGCTACATTGCTTATTGAAAACATAGAGTCGTAGGGGCGCCTGGGTGGCTCAGTCGGTTAAGACTCCGACTTCAGCTCCGGTCATGATTTCACGCTCTGGGTTCGAGCCCTGCGTCGGGCTCTGCGCTGACAGCTAGCTCAGAGCCTGGAGCCTACTTCCGATTCTGTGTCTCCCTCTCTCTGCCCCTCCCCCTCTCATGCTCTGTCTCTCTCGGTCTGAAAACTAAATAAAACATTTAAAAAGAAAGAAAGAAAGAAAACATAGAGATGGAGGATTTACCCCCTTTACAAAGGCTGTTTTGGGTTGTGTGACCAGTGGGTATAAAAGACTCTTGAGTAAACTTGTCCCTTGATCTCTCTGACACTGAGCTACTTCACATATATGTTGGTGACTTTTGATTTAGAGACATAGTGTTCTGTGATTGAAGAAGGTCCCTGGAATCTGTGCCTGCACATTGCGCAGCACGTTGCACGTTGGTGTTTACCTGCTTTATTTTTTTCTCAGGCTGTGTTGTAGCTTTTGTCTTTATTGGAGTCTTAAAGTAAGTCCTGGAGCTGTGGGAGTGCATTCAATCACCTTAAACAGGTGCCTGCCTTAGTTGCAAGGCCTCCATTTTAATGTAAAACAATGTGCTGGGAAAGGAAACCTACTTCGGTAAAATTAAGCTCAGTGTGTCTCAGAGTTTAATTCCCACTAGGGGGCGCCTGGGTGGCTTCAGTCGGTTGAGCATCTGACTCTTGATTTTGGTTTAGGTCATGATCTCCCAGTCAATGAAATAGAGACCCGCTTCAGGCTCCGTCCTGACAGTGTGGAGCCTGCTTGGGATTCTGTCTCTCCGTCGCTTTCTGCCCCTCCCCTGCTCTCTCTCTTTCAGAATAAACGTTTTCTTAAAAAGAAGATAACTTATGAGAGTTTTACAGCTACATTCTAGGGAGGGATTGATTAATAACACCTCCGAAGTTTCACATACGCTCTTTCAAAGGGAAGCATACCTTGTGCAGTATAGGGAAAATAGAAGCCTATTTTATTCGATTATGGAAACAAGTTACATTGTGCAAACAAGCAATACCAGGACCAAAGCTAGTATTTAATTACTGTCTTCTAATATAAAGGCTAGTTCTCAAACTGTTTAGAATTCACAGGGGTATACAACTTGTGACTAGTCATCATTTTCCAACCCTAAATATCTGATCAGCTTAGAAGAAACAAAATTCTTCATTAAAGATACTTCTACTGTATTTAATCTTATCTAAAATAACTTTGGTTTTGTGATGCACTATTATTTTATGTACTAAGTTCTCTATTAAAATATGTCAAACCATAGGGGCCCATGGGAGGCTCAGTCAGTTACACGTCCGACTTGAGCTCAGGTCATGATCTCATGGTTCATGAATTCAAGTCCTGCATCAGGCTTTGTGCTGATAGCTCAGAGCCTGGATCCTGCTTTGGGTTCTGTGTCTGCCTCTCTCTCTCTGCCCCTCCCCCTCTCACAGTCTACTCTCAAAACTAAATAAAAACATTAAAAAAGTTTAAATGTGTTGAGACACCTGGGTGGCTCAGTTGGTCATGATCTCATACTTCATGGATTTGAGCCCTGCATTGGGCTCAGTGCTGATAGTGTGTTCTTTTTGTTTTTTTTTTTTAATTAAAAAAATTTTTTTATAGAGAGACAGAGCATGAGCAGGGAAGGGGCAGAATGACAGGGAGACACAGAATCCGAAGCAGGCTCCAGGCTCTGAGCTGTCAGCACAGAGCCCGATGCAGGGCTCAAACCCACAAATCATGATATCATGACCTGAGCCTAAGTCGGACATGTAACCAACTGAGCCACCCAGGTGCCTCATCTGTGCAGATAGTTTGGAGTCTGCTTAGAATTCTGTGTCTCCCTCTCTTTCTTCCCCTCCCCTGCTCATGCTCTCTCTCTCTCTCTCTCAAAAATAAACATTAAATATTTTTTAAATTTAAAAATGTCAAACCATCAACTGTGATGCTCCATTCTGACTTCATTTTTAATTAGGTGGGGTGAAAATTCTATCTTGGAATTGATGAAAAAATGTTTTACTCAAGAAACGTTCAAAATCTTCAGGCCCATTTACAAATACCAGCAAAGGGTGGAGTGGCAGAGGAAGAGATATTCAGTATTTTATTAAGATTTCTTGCTAAAATAATGAACCATGTCGTTCAATTACAATGTATGTAATGATGTAAAAATTCAATGCAAATATTCTATTGGCAAGTTTTGTGTACATTTCCATACGTGTACTAGACAGTCCCAAGTGTTACGCTAAGGTATGCAATTCCCAATTATGAACAATCTTTTAATAGTAAAAATAGATGTAAAACCCATATTCTTACATAGTTGATACAATTTTTGCTTTTTTCTGACAAGTTTATTTACATACTTAATATTTCCCATAATCATTTATTATGTCACAATTACAGAATATGACATCCCTCATAATATGACAGCCATGGAAGATGATTCCTCAGATTCATTAAAGTATAGAATTTTTTTCCCTTAGTGTCAATTCTCTGATTATCAGAGTAGCAGGATTTCATGGCAACAACATCCTCACAATCAGCACACACACACACACACACACACGCACACATGCACAGATCTTCCCTCCTATGTTCTCTCTTGGCTACCTTCAGCTGACATGTTTTGGGGAAGGGGCTTCCTGCTGTCTGGCATTCTACCCAGAACCATTCTCTTCTAAGTGGTGAGGTGTGAGTTTGGAAAAAAAAAAAAAAAAAAAAAGGCTTGTCTACCTCAGTAGCTTTTATGTTTCGCTCCTATGTAAACTCTGGTGTAATGAGTGAGCCATTCACTTTCACTGGCAAGTTTTGGATATTTAGTTCATGATTTCTCTCCTCTGTGGGTTTTTCTGATGTAAAATGAGGCTGAATTTGTGGGAGGAAGTTTTCCAACACTCACTACATCCATAAGGTTTCTTCCCTGTGTGAGTTCTTTGATGAATAGTAAGATGTGACTTCCGGGCGAAAGATTTCTGACATTCGCCGCATTCATGGGCTTTCTCTCCTGTATGTGTTTTCCGATGCAAAACGAGGCTGAACTTGATAGGAAACGTTTTCCCACATTCACTGCATCCATAGGGTTTCTCTCCTGCATGGATTCTCTGATATATAATAAGGCTGAACTTGTCTTCCCACACTGTCGGCATTCATATGGTTTTCTCTCCTGAGTGAATTCTCTGGTGAGTGAGCAGATAGGACTTCCGGCTGAAGGCTCTGTGGCATTCACTGCACTCATAAGGTTTCTCTCCGGCGTGAGACCTCTGGTGGATAGTGAGGTGTGACTTCTGGGTGAAAGCTTTCTGACACTGACTGCATTCATAGGGCTTCTCGCCCGTATGTGTTCTCTGGTGTAGGATGAGACTAAACTTGATGGAGAACGTTTTTCCACATTCATTGCACCCATAGGGTTTCTCTCCTGTGTGAGTTCTCCAGTGAGTATTGAGACGTGACTTTACACTGAAGCCTTTCCCACACTCACTGCAATGATAAGGTTTCTCTCCTGTGTGAGTTCTCTGATGTCTAATGAGCTCAGATCTCTGGATGAAGGCTTTCCCACAGTCACTGCATCCATAGGGTTTTTCCCCCGTATGAGTTTTTTGATGTAAAATGAGGCTAAACTTAAGGGGGAACGTTTTCCCACATTCATTGCAACCGTAAGGTTTCTCTCCCGTGTGAGATCTCTGGTGGATGATGAGTTGTGACTTGTTGCCGAAGCTCTTCTCACACTCACCGCACCTGTAGGGCTTCTCTCCTGTGTGGGTTCTTTGGTGGGAGGTGAGCTGTGACTTATCGCTGAAGCTCTTCTGACACTCACCGCACCTGTAGGGCTTCTCTCCTGTGTGGGTTCTCTGGTGTTCATTAAGGCGGGACTTATCGGGAAAAGCTTTCCCGCATTTACGGCATTCATAGGGTTTCTCTCTTGTGTGGGTTCTCTGATGTAGAATGAGGTGGGACTTCCGGGTGAAGGCTTCCTCACATCTACTGCAACCGGAGGGCTTCTCTCCTGTGTGGGTTCTCTGACGCTTAACCAGGTCTGACTTCTGGGAAAGGACTCTCCCACAGTCACTGCAGTTACCCTGTTTCTCTCCTGCTCGAGTCTTCCAGTGTTTAGTGAGCTGTGGCTCATGGCCGAAAGCCTTTAAATGCTCATTAAATTCATTGTATTTTTCTCCAGTATGAATTTTCTCATGCTTGGTATAAAGAACTACTTGGTCGTAGCCATTAAATCGCACTTCGTTTCTTGCATAGCTTTTATTCTGAAGAATGTACTCTGCTTTAGGTTTCAAATGTTGCCCAAGTATGTCCAATGTGTGGGATCTTTGTGCTAAAGGGATATCAAAGTTTAAGCTGAGAGACAGTATTTTTCTAAATGGATTATTTATGTGGTGACTCTCCATAGTTTCAAGGCTGCCTTCCTTTTCTTGATGCCAGTCTGTATGCCTCTCCACTTGCCCGGTGTCATCTAGAAAGGAGACCAATGAAACACAACGATCATGTGATAGGAGGAGTGGAATTTCATAGCAAAGGCCAAGCAGAGAAGAGGAAATGAGACTGGGTATACAGTGAAAGTCTGAGACATCGTAAGTGGAAGGAGAAAAAAATGGAATAAACTGGAAAATGAGGAGAGGAGGGACAATTTACAAATGTTGACTATGTAAAGAAAGCTACAACCATGGGTTAGGGCCTATAACTTTATAACAACGAGGAGGATAAGGCAAGTAAACTGAAGGTGCCAGGGAGAAAGATTAATTAGGAAGCAAGTTCCAAGATGAACTAGAGTGGGATCTGATCTGAATACAGAAGAGAAGGGAATGTATTCTTTTACTTTTTTTTTTTAAACTTTTCTTTTAAAAGTAGGCTCCATGCCCAACACCAGACTTGAACTCATGACCCTGCGATCAAGAGTTGCACGCTCTACCGAATGAGCCAGACAGGCGCCCTGGAAATGCATTACTTTAAAAGCCTAGCAAAAGGGGTGCTTGGGAGGTTCAGTCGGTTAAGCGTCCAACTCTTGGTTTTGGCTCAGGTCATGATCTCACGGTTTATGAGACTGAGACCCATGTCAGGCTCTGCACTCATGGTGTGAAGCCTGCTTGGGATTCCTTCTCTCTCCTTCTCTCTCTGCCCCTCCCCTACTCACGCATACTCTCTCTCTCTCTGTCTCAAAATAAATACATAAACATTAAAAATAAATAAGTAAAACCAAGCAAAATAATCCTAATAAGGAGATTAAAAAGTGGAGCCAAGGGGGACCTGGGTGGCTGAGTTGGTTGAGCACCGGACTTCAGCTCAGGTGATGATCTGACGGTTCGTGGGTTCAAGCCCCACATCAGGCTCTGTGCTGACAGCTCAGAGCCTGGAGCCTGCTGCAGTTTCTGTGGGTGCGTCTCTTTCTGCCCCTCCCATGCTTGCACTCTGTCTCTCTCTCAAAAATAAACAAACATTAAAAAAATAGTTACAAATAGAGAGGGAGGGAGGCAAACCATAAGAGACTCTTAAATATAGAGAACAAACTGAGGGTGGATGGAGGGGCGGGGGAAAGGGCAAAATGGGGGATGGGCATTGAGGAAGGTACTTGTTGGGATGAGCACTGGGTGTTACGTGTAAGCAATGAGTCACAGGAACCCACCCCCAAAACCAAGAACACACTGTATACATTGTATGTCAGCCAACTTGACAATAAATTATATTCTTAAAAAAAAGAATAAAGAATGAGATAAACAACAACACAACAACAAATTTTTAACTGGACTCAATATTAATAATGTGTATGGGAGCTTATGTCCCCTGTTTTAAGCCACACTCGGAGCTTAAAAGACTTTTCTGAGCAACAATAGGTACCTCCTCATTTCTGATGAAATAGAAATGTATTTCCATTTATGCCCAGGGTTGGCTTCTCACTCACCTGGATGAATTTGACTCTGGATTTCTTCCTCTGTTATCCATGGTGGTCCTTGTCCCAACTGGTAGAATGCATCTGCTTTGGTAACTTGATACCCTACTCAAGGAAAATTATAGTGGATCCACGGACCCATGTACTTGGGCTTACAAGGCCTCTGAAAAACGGGGAAGGTTATATTTAAGGGCCTGAACAATTTGCCTCTTAGTTAAGTAAAGGCCTTTTACTTTGGGAGCAAGAGAAAAGCACTCTGTTTGTTAGAGGCCAAAATGCACTAAAATCTATCAGGTATGAAACTCATATTCAAAAAAGTAAGGTGTTTGGTAAGGCTCCACACATTTCATCACTAAGAAAGGCAACTGATTGCCTGCATTACCCTGGGAAGGGCCTGCTTACCCACTGAAACTAGGTTGCTGTAGTTTTCCAACATCACATCTTGATACAGGCTCTTCTGAATGGGGTCCAACAGCTGCCACTCCTCCCACGTGAAGACCACAGCCACATCCTTCAATGACACTGAGCCCTGCAACAGAACGCTCCTAGTCATTCTAAAGGGATCATCATTGACCAATACTATGAAGAAAAGCATCATATTTCCTACGGTAAGTCATCTGCCTTCCTTATAACTAGTTTCGCATTATATTTTGTAGAAAAAATTAATTTTTTATTTAAAATATCCTATCTTTGTGGTGCCTCGGTGGCTCAGTTGGCTAAGCGTCTGACTTTGGCTCAAGTCATGATCTCCTGGTTCACAGGTTCAAGCCCCACATTGGGCTCCGCTGACAGCTCAGAGCCTGGAGCCTGCTTCGGATTCTGTGTCTCCCCATCTCTCTCAAAAATAAACAAACATTAGAAGCAATGTTTAAATATCCTGTCTTTGTGCTCCCAACCATTCACTGATGTACATGTTCACTCTTTCACAAGAAAAACAGACTAGAGCATCCTCAAGTCCTTTAATCTAGGAACCACCTACAACCTATGTGAACACACCTCTATGTCAGACACTGCACTGGATACTCCTTCTACCCTGAAGAAGCATACTAGCTTGCAGAGACAGGCATGTACGTGCACAAGGCTACTAAACATTACAGAGGATAAGAAAGAAATACATACCACGTGGGCACCAATAGGGAGCAGAAAAAATATAAAGGTTGAACTTTAGAGGGGTGAGGAGAGAGGTGCATGTAATTCAAGAAAGAAATAACATGAAGGGCACCTCAGTGGCTCAACTGGTTGAGTGTCTGACTTAGGCTCAGGTCATGACCCCATGGTTCATGGGGTCTCTGCTGTCACAGTGGAGCCTGCTTTGGATCCTCTGTCCTCCCCCGTCTCATGTGTGCTCTCTCTCTCTCAAAAATAAACATTGTAAAAAAATAAACATTAAAAAAAAAGCAAGAAAGAAGTAACATGAACGACAGCACAATCAAAAGCTATATGCATTTAAAACACCACAAATACATTTCTTCCTAAGCTGTGACACCAAATGATTGAATTTACACCAGGAAGAGCACACTGTAAGCACTCAAAAAAAATGTTCACTTAATATTTTTTGTTACTGAAATGTTGATAGGGATGGACTTCCAAGGTACTGGCTTAATCAGTTACAGAGAAGTACATGAACTGTAATCTCAGTTATGACAGTGCAGAAAAGGTGCTGTGCAGAAAAGGGCTGACTCGGCAGGCCGGGGTTGCCCAAACCTGCACACTCCAGAGAAAGGCCTGTCTTCAGGAAGACCAGCTGTTGACTTGCTCCTGGGAGATAATCTCTGAACCCCTGGAGTATCCAGCCCAATATGGGTGCGTCCACATTCCTGGGGCCTGGGGCTACACTCTATCGGTTTGAATTTGGCGGCCCTGGAGACTGAGCAGCTGAGGTCAGTCACGTATGCTGAATGCCTGTTTTCTGACTCTCAATACAACCCTGGACACCAAGCTGCAGGTGAGCCCCCCTGGATGGCAACACTTCCTACCTGTTGTTACACATCATCACCAGAAGAATTAAGTGCTGTTCATGCTACTCCACTGGGCGAGGGCAGCTGGAGGCCACTGCCTGGTCTCTCCTGGATGCTACTCTGCATCTTTTGCCTTTGATGATTTTACTTAATAAAAAATTTAAAAAAAATTTTTTAATGTTTATTTTTGAGAGAGAAAGATCTCGAGTGAGAGAAGGGTAGAAAGAGAGGAGACACAGAATCAGAAGGCAGCTCCAGGCTATGAGCCATCAGCACAGAGCCCAACGCTGGGCTGGAACCCATGAGCTGTGAGATAATGACCTGAGCCGGTCAGAGGCTTAACCAACTGAGCCACCCAGGCACCCCACTTAAAAATTTTTTTTATGTGGGTTCCATACCCAGAGTTGAGCCCAATGTGGGACTTGAACTCATGACCCTGAGATCAAGACTCAGGTGCTTAATTTAAAAAAAGGAAATTAAGAGTTGGATATTAAACAATTGAGCCAAGCACATGCTCCTGCCTTTGCTCACTTTAATGTGCATTTTTTTCACTGTAATAATCCATAACTGTGAGTATAACTGCTTTTTTGAATTATTTTGAGTTCTTCTGGAAAATCATCAAAATGGAGGGAGGGCTTGCCTGGATGGCTCAGTTGGTTAAGCGTCCGACTTCAGCTCAGGTCATGATCTCGTTGTTCCCGAGTTTGAGCCCCACGTTGGGCTCTGCTGACACCTCACAGCCTGGAACCTGATTCTGTGTCTCCCTCTTTGTCTCTGCCCCTCCCCTGCTCGTGTTCTGTCTTTCTCTCAAAAAGGAATAAACATTAAAAAAAAAATGGACACATAGGTGAGACTTAAAAAAAAGATGGAGGGTGGGCCAAGGATCCCCAACACAAATATACACAAATTCATAGTTATATATGTAAATGCGGACAGAGAAAGTCAAAGCAATACATATAACTTTTTAGATTATTTATCTTGAGGGTGGTGAAAAAGGATCAATGAGGGACTTAAGAGTTTAGCTTTAGAAACTTCTGTACTATTTGAAACTTTACACACTGAGACTATTTTAAGCTTTAATAATATAATCGGAAAAGTTTTTAAATAGAAGAAATGAACTATGGACTGAGAGTTGACACCTGCATTTTGGGAAGTGAAAAGATTATGAAGGAAATGTTCTAAAATTTTGCTAACAGATTGGGGATTCTCAACCTCAACCCTACTGCCATTTTGGGCTGGATAACTTTTTGTGATGGAAGCCTGTAGTGTGTGTTGTAGGATGTTTACCAGCATCCCTGGCCTCTATTTACTAGATCCCATTAACAGTTATGACAATAAAAAATGTCCCAGAGGGCCGCCTGGGTCGCTCAGTCAGTTCAGTATCAGACTCTTGATTTTGGCGCAGGTTATGATCTCACAGTTCATGGGTTGCAGCCCCATATTGGACTCTGTAGCTGGCAGTGCAGAGCTTGCTTGGGATTCTCTCGCTCCCTCTCTGCCCCTCCCCCACTGGCGAGGTCTCTGTCTCTCTCAAAATAAATAAATAAACTTAAAAAAAATGTCCCAGACATTGTCAATTGTCCCCTGGGGAGACAGAATCATCCTGAATTGAGAACTACTGATTTAAAGAAAAAACTGAATTTTGAGGGCTGTTTTTGGGAAACCAAATGATGGTCTTAGAATCCATCCATTCTTGTTGATAATCTAGGTGTTCTCCCTGAACAAAGCCAGACCACCAGGAGGCTGTGGACTTGAGCTACCTCGTTTTGAAACCCTGAAGCACTCTGATCACTGAGTTCTGCTCTGGTGTAACACCACTAGCTTACCTGTGAATGGCTGAGAAATAATCAAAGGCAGCTCACGACTTTATTAGTGGTTTGCTGTATGTAGAAAGCACTGAGCACTAGGCAATCTAAACTAAATACCCACCAAAGAACTTCCTTCCTACTTACGTGTCAGGAACTATCTACTTTTCTAGAGGAGCTTTCCCTTTAGGCAAGGCAAATCACCAATGATTTGTTTTTAGGTTTATTTTGAGAGAGAGTGCACAAAGACTCTAGGGGAGGGGCCTAGGGAAGGAAAGAGAGAGAGAGAATGAGAGAGAATCCCAACCAGGCCCCTTGCTGTCAGCACAGAGCCTGACTCAGATCTTGATCTCATGAAGAGAGAGATCATGACCTGAGCCAAAATCAAGAGTCGGATGCTTGACTGACTGATTCACCCAGGTGCCCCTCCCAACAATTTTTTATTGACAGCCATGAGGTAGATTATATTTCCAAGGATGACCATAATAGTATGTCCCATTCCAGAACTTCCTGCAACGTGACCTTGCTACTCCCCCATCAAGAGGCAGAACCTGTTCCCTCCCCTTGAATCTAGTTTGTCTTAAAAACTTGATGTAACAAAGAGGATGCAGCAGAATGGATAATGCAGAAGAGGCCGTGTACTTTCAGTCTGGTTCTGTCAGAATCTAGCATCATTCTCTGAAAAGCCCGAGCCACCTTAGGAGGCCATGCATAAATACTCCAATAACCCCAGCTCAGCCTAGTTTTTGAGTCATGTCATCCTGAAAAACAGATGCGGGAATGAAGAAGCCTTCAGATGATTCCAGTTCCCAATCTTTGAGTCTTCCCAGCCGCGGTTCCAGACATCATGGTGTGGACAAACTGTGCAAGAGAGGAGTAACACAGCAGTCTGGGTTGTCCACACCCTGCACATGCCAAAGAAAGGTTGATCCTCACCTGTTCATAAGAAGTAACCTCTGAGCCCTTGAAATATCTTAACTGGAGAGACCAGATGATCTATGCTATCAATGTGATTCACGGTGGGGGGCTTAGGCCACACCACAGCAGCTTGGATGAAAGGGCTGGAGATGAAAGTCAGCCATTGATGTGGTCAGTGTTGCCTATGTGACTGACTCAAATAAAAACCTTGCAGCGGCGCCTGGGTGTCTCAGGTGGTTAGGTGTCCAACTTGTGATTTAGGCTCAGGTCACGATCTCAGGGTTGTGAGATCGAGCCCCATGTTGATCTTGAGAGTCTCTGCCTCTCCCTTGAGCCCTCCCCCGCCCCCTTGCACCACTTTCTCTCTCTCCAAAAACCCCAAACCCTGGAAACTAAGATGTGAATGAGCTTCCCTGATGAGCAATACTTATTATGTGTTGTTACAAATCACTGCTGGGAAAATTCAACACTGTCCACATGGCTCCACAGAGAGAGAAAAAGTGGAAGCTTTTGCCTGGTGTCTCCTGGATCTGACCTTATACAAATTTTCTCTGTGGCTGATTTTAATCTGTATCCTTTTGCTATAATAAACTATAATCGTGAGTATAACAATGTTTCTGAGCACTCTGAATTCTGGCAAATCGTTGAACCTGAGGGTGGTCTTGGGAACTCATTAACATGTATGCCCCACCAGGGGGCGCTGTCTTACTTCCTGACCCACTGAATCCATGAGGATGATAAAATTAAATGCACATCACCAGGTTCAGGGTGGCCTGTTATGCAGCAATAGGTAACTAAAAGAGGAAGTACTAAAGACAAGTTTGTGGCTCAATTTGATGAGCTATTTAGAATTCGTGGGCTATAATCGATATTCTAACTTAAAACAATTTGTATAAACATGATTTACCTATCCTCATTGCAACCTGACTGTGAATTTGATCCTTTGTCTATTTTTCCTCAAAGTCTTTTTTTTTTAATTTTTAATGTTTATATTTGTTTGAGAGAGAGAGACAGAGAGAGAAGAGAGAGAAAGAAGGAGAATACAAATGGGGGAGGAACAGAGAGTGAGGGAGACACCAAATCCAAAGCAGGCTTCAGGCTCTGAGTGGTCAGCACAGAGCCTGACATGGGACTTGAACCCATGAACTGTGAGATAATGACCTGAGCCAAAGTTGGTCGCTTAACTGACTGAGCCACCCAGGTGCCCCGATTTTTCCCCAAATTCTGACATTTGTCTCTTCATGCCTTATCTGGTATAGTCTGCATTAATAGTGAATAAACATATTCTTTTAATATGTGTATTATTAAATCTCCTCAAACCCACTGGGAAGGCTAATGGAAAGAACATATATATATACAACTCACTTGGGACTTGGACATTTTCTGGGGCCCTTAGCGTCAGAAAGTTTAATATCTGCTCTTGTTGATTCTGGGCTCTTTTCTGAAGCTCTAGTTCAAGGTCTCTGGTCAAGGATGCAGTGTTGATCTTTGTACCTTCACTTCCTTCCTTCATAGGAACTATTTTATCCCAGGAAGCCAGGACCTGGGGATTATAGAAATTGTAACTGTGAGTATAACAGATTTTTCTGAGTTGAGTCCTTATTTGTATGTGTGTATATATTTTAGATATACACAAATATATATGTATCTAATGTATCTAATATGTAGCTATCATATTAGCCTAAAGAAAACAAATAATATGTATTACCCGATGGCTTATTTTTCAATGAACATAATTATTTTATAATAAAGAAACACAAACAAGGTGTAACCGTTAAATTATGTGTTTACTGAAACTACTCAAAACTAAATCTACATTAGAGAAAGACCACTGCGATGAAATGGAGGAGAAAAATGTCCAATGAGAAATTTTTAAAAACTAAAAAATCCAGAGAAACAGCTATAAATACTGGAATACTGCTTGCTAACCTATCTTGGGTACCTACTGTGTGATCTTTAACTGGATGAGTAGTTAGTAGTCTTCTGGCTTTTGGTTTTGCTTTTTTAACAAAAGAGAAAAGAATCTCAGAGAGGTTGAGAAACTTAATCAAGTTTACATAGTAAAGTGGCAGAATATGGATAAACACCTAGGTCTGCCCAAATCCAAAGTCCATAATCTTTTCTCTGAATTAAACTTACCTATAAGTACCCTGACTGCTTACCTGGAAAACCTACAAGAATCAATTACTAATTACATTAGAAATATGAGTTCAATAAAGAAAAGTGAAAAACAATTTCTTTTAAATAGCTCCCTTTATATCTACCAGACAATAAAAAATAACCATTGGAGATGCTCAAAGACAACAAAGCTGGCCAAGCACTGACCACAGCCACCCCATTCACTGACCACCCCCGAAGACTCTCCCATTCCTGACTTCTTTCATGAACACCCCCAACTCTGACCTCCCGTCATTTGCCCCTAATCAGTGACCTTAACCTGAAAGACATTAACCCTACATACATTCCAAACACTGACCCACCGTCTAGGTAACACCAGTCACTGATTGCCTCCAAGACCGCAGCCCCTGTCACTAATCTCCCCCACAAAAGCAATACCCCAAGTCCTAACACCTTTCTTCATCCACTCCAATCCCTCACCAGCCCCAGGCCTGCACCATTTCCCTCAATCCCGCTCCCTCAATCATGGAATGCATTCCCCGCCCCACAATGGCTTGCTTCTCTCACTGACCGCCCCATACCTCCCCTCCCATAAACCCCAAATCTCCACCAACCTAGGTCAATCTGATTCCGCTCCCACAACGCGAAACTAAGACCCCTTAATAGAGCCTCCGCGCACCACCTTGGATGGTAGAAAGGGCAACGGTCCACCACTCGGCTTTAGACTCACAAACGATATTATTGCACCTCCCAGGTCATGTTTAATTTCTTTGGCATCCTACTACCTTTCTTTGGCATGCCTACCACCACGCCGGGGGCGTCCTTACACCGACGAAGATTCCGGTTCAGCTTTCGGTCTTTTAGACAAAGACCCTGTGAGGTAGTATGGCGGCGCCCTGAGGCCGATTTATGTGGGAGCCGCCATATTGGAAGGCCCGCCGTACAACCCCTTCCTCTGCCCTAGATAACTGTACTACTCCCGTTACTTCAATTGTGAACAGCGCAAAGGGCGATGCTCATGCTTTCGTCTGCGTGGAACCCGGAGGCACACTAAACCAAAGACAGCAAAACTTGGCAAGGAGTAAAACTTTACAGTGGGCGTGGCCATTTTGAAAAAGGTGAACATAGCCGTACAGGAAAAGGAGTCCTCCTTTCGGGAGTGCAAAGCAGGCGGAGGATTCTTAGGGAGTGCTTATGAAAAGCCAAAGTAGTATGACAAAGGCAGCATGCCTTACTTTGGGCACAGAGTAAACCAGTTTAGTTTCAGGAAAAGATCTCTTCCTCCCAGGATGGCTGGTGGCCGTTAGGTGACATCTCCAGGGTGAAAAGTGACAGGGTGGGTAGAGCTAGTAGTGAAGGAGGGGAAACACTATTCGCTAAGGTGGAGGGCGGCGAAATGCTGAGGGCAAAAGACTGGAAATTGTTGGTAGAAATTTCTTAACAGGTTTTATCTCAATTCAAATTTTTTCACATTTAATTTTTAGTGAAGTTATTATCATTGGAGTTGAGTCAAAAGAATGAAAGTTTTTAATTGGGTAGATAATTCCAGATTTTTGTCCAAAACTGCCCTATTAATGAATACATTTTACTGGTTGCTACCCTTCCTGAAAAACTTGATCCTAAAACTAATAGGTAATGTTTAGTAAGTGTGTACACATTTTTTTAAAACAGGAGACTATTTCAGGCATAATAACTAGATTATCTTAGTACTCCGAAGGCTATAGATGATGAGCCTAAGTATTATCCTTACTTCCCATATGGGGGGGAAAGGCCAAATCTTTCAGAATGTCTACTTCCTCAACACCTCATCAGTCTTTTAAATTGTGCCCATTTTAAGGGTGAATAAAAAAAAAATCTTATTTTAGATAATTTTTAAGGGCTTTGTTTATTTCCATTTTCCTCAATATTTTAAATTGGATATCTTTTTCTTAATCATATTGGAAGCATTTATGCCTATTAATTCTACCCCCATTCTCTTCTGTTTCTCATTTGGAGCATTATGAATAAAGGAACATTCTGGTGTAAATCTTCCTGAGGACACACCAATTCAGCATTGCTGAGTAGGCATCTGGGGGCAGAATTGCTGCTCTCAGAAGGTTCTCAGTTTTAATTTGCAATGCTCGTAAGCTTGGGAGTTAGTTTTGGAAGGATTTTAGTCTTTCAAAGATTTTTGATATCTTAAGTAAGATGGATATACTTATAATGGATTTTTTTATTTGGGGACATTATCCATAGATGCATCATGAAGGAAACTTCAAAACAAGTCTCCTGCAAATGCAGTCCTCTGTACATAGGCATTTCCTCTTCCTCATTTTCCCAACAGAGTTATATGGGTTTTTTTTAATGTTTATTTATTTATATATGTATTTGAAGAGGGGGGGGAGAGAGAGAAAGAGAGAGAGAGAGAGAGAGAGAACAAGCAGGGGAGGGGCAGGCTCAAACAGGCTCAGCACCATCAGTGCAGAGCCCAGCTCAGTTCAGGGCTTGAACTCACACACCTGGGGATCATGACCTGAGCTGAGATCAAGAGTTAGATGCCTAACCAACTGAGCCACCCTGCTGGCCCCAACAGACTTATATCGGTTTGATTAGATTTGGTGTTTACATTATGGTAACTACGTAAATACTCCTCATAGCTCAGCCATGTAGTATACTATGATTATTTTTCCTTTCTTGCACAATTTTTTATTCTCCCTGGAGTTGTCTTATTTATTCCTTCCAGAAATTCTGGCCTTTGGTTCTCAGAGAACCGATGGTCCTTGTCACTGGTTCCACAGCAGGATGAGAGCCCACTACCACATGTAACGTGCGACCTAGCCATTGGCTGGAGACTGCTCTCCTCACCTTTACTAGATGGCAATTGTGGGGTTTTTTTTTAATGTTTTTTTTTTTTTTGAGAGAGAGAGCGAGCGAGCAGGGTAGGGTCAGAGAGAGGAGTCACAGGATCTGAAGACAGGCTCCAGGCCCTGAGCTAGCAGTCAGCACAGAGCCCAACGCGGGGTGGGGGGGGGCTCGACCCCATGACCTGAGCCGAAGTTGGAGGCTTAAATGACTGAGCCACCCAGGCACCCCGGCAATTGTGTTCTTGAGAGCTCACATCCAAGATTCAGAGACTGTGTTTCCACCTCCTTTGTTGCCAGGGTGCAAAACTTGGAGCCCCAGGAGAAGCGACCTCGCTTGGCATCAGTGGACTGCTTGGCAAGGATGCACAACGAAACTCGGTGAGGCCCAGGAGCCAGCTCAGGGAGCACCATGCATCACCCTGGTAAGAACCTGGCTTCGTTTTGGTAGACCTAACCCTAAGAGGCAGAAGGGGAGCCTGATCACCTCCCAGAGTTGCCTGAGTGGTTCCATAAGGAACGAACTGCAACTCCAAGGTCCGGGCTCCTGGGCAGTGGGTTGGAGTCCCTGAGCGACTGTGTGTGAATGAGACCGACAGTGGAAAGCTTCCATCTGACCGTTGGGCCAACGGGAGTGTTGAGTCTTCGTCGCGGATCCGTGGGGACCTCATGGGCTTAGGGCGGCATCAGACTTCCTTGGGAGTCTGATCTGGCTCAGGGCTTGATACTGAACCCGCCAATGCTAAGAAGCACCCAAAATATCTCTAAGAGGAGAGCAGCGAGAAACCATGGAGGCGACTGCCATCCAGTCCAAATTAGTCCCTCCCATCCCCCTTGTCCCTCTCTTGGGCATGACATTTATCTATGAGGGGGAGAAAATGGGTGGAAAGCAGAGTAAACTAACTCCTCTAGGGTGTATGTTGAAGAATTTCAAAAAGGGACATTCGGAGATTATGTTGTAAAATTAACTCCTGGAAAGCTCTGGACAATCTGTGAAATTGATTGGCCATCCTTTGGGTTGGGCTGGCTCCAGGAGCTCACTTGGTGAGTAACTAGTTGGTGAGTGATCAGGGTTGTTGTGGAGGACCCAGGCCATCCCGACCAATTCCCTTACGTTGGCTCTTGGCATGACCTGGTTCTATCCTGGCCGCCTTGGCTAAAATCTGTATTGAGGAGAGCTGGAAAGTGATGACGATGGCCCGCGTCTCAGCCATCCAAATGCTAGCCCAAACCCGAAGAACCCGTACTGTCAGCCAGAAACTGAAAAACCCCATACTGTTGGGAGAGACTGAGGAGACCCCACCGCCATGCTCCCCTGTACCCCTCACTGCCACCTGCGCCTCCAGCCGTCCACGCTGCCGAAACCCCACTGGAGCCCGCCCCTCATCCTGGGGCCTCACCGCCTCTAGCACCACCAGCCTCTCCAGATGTGACCGGCTCACCTGGACCACTTGTCTTAACCTCATACACCCCTTCCGGAAGTCAGCTAGAAGATCAGGCCAGTCCCTCCCTGTAGCAACACTGCAGAGCCCTACAGGGAAACTAGGGAACCTGTTTATTACGGTCAGGAAGGCCAGATCCGAGGAGGCGAGCATGATTTTGTGTACCAACCTTTTACTACTATGGACCTCCTAAACTGGAAGTACCACACTCCCTCCTATACGGAGAAGCCCCAGGCTATGACTGAGCTAATGTGGTCCATAATTCAAACCCACAAGCCTGCCTGGATGGACTGCTGCCAACTCCTTCTGACCATCTTCGACATGGAGGAGCCCTGTGGAATTACCCAGGTGGCCCGAAAATGGTTAGAGGAGCATGTCCTGGCTGGGACCCTAGACACCCGGGCTTACGCTCAGGCTCACTTCCCTGGGGAGGACCCCAAGTGGGACCCAAATGACTCACGTGTAGATGGAGGGCTCACAAGGACTGAATGGTATCAAGAAGCCCTTCTAAATGGCATGAAGGAAGGCAGGGGGAGGGGGAAGGTCATAAATATGAATAAAACATCAGAAGTGCTCCAGGGACCCAAGGAGAGCCCGAGCCAATTCTATGAGAGATTATGTGAGGCATTTGGTCTCTGCACCCCTTTTGATCTAGAGGTGCCCATTAACAAGTGGATGGGGCATCTGGCCCAAGCTGCAGAAGCTAGAGGATTTCACCGGCATGAATGCCAGTCAGTTGTTGGAAGTAGCAACTAAGGTGTTTGTCAACAGTGACCAGGTGGCGCGGAGGGAAGACTGCTGGAAGATGCAGGAAAAGGCAGACTTATTAGCTACTGCCCTGGTGGAGGGGTGAGAGCACTCCTGGAAAGGTGCCCTGGCAGGGCCGGGGCCGGAGCCAAAAGGGGGACCGGTGGGGACAATCATCTCGCCCAAGACCAAAGTTGGGGTGGAACCAGGGTGCTCACTGTTGTCAGGAGAGCCACTGGAAAAATGAGCGCCCCTGTGGCTGGGTAATTCTCAGCCGGGCCTCAAGAAGAAAGAAAGGAGCCATGTGGTCCAGGGCTGGTACCAACCAGCATCACGGCTTCATGGGGCCCCCGAAGATGATTCTGTGGGGCTAACCACCATGGAGGACTGTGAAAAGGACTGGACAGGCTGGGGTCTATTTTGTAAGGCCCCCAAGGCCTATGGTCCAAATGAATGTGGGGGGCTGACCCATTGGTTTCATGTAGATACTGGGGCAGAACACTTGGTGGTGACCCGACCCGTGGGCCCCTTCTCACAGAGACAAGCCACGATTGGAGGGGCCATGGGAAATTGGACGTGCCGGCCCTTCCTGCTGTCTAGCAATTCGATTTAGGCCGCCATGAAATCATCCAGGAATTCCTGTACCTCCCCTCGTGCCCCGTGGCCTCAATGGGCTGGGACCAGATAGCTTTCAACTCTGACGGACAAGCTGCTCTGACCCTGGGAAAGCCGGAAGCAAAGATTATGACTCTTACAAGGTGCCTGGCCTGGGGCTCCCAGACGCGTCCGAGCCCTTCTTCTTGTGCCTTCATGAACGTACTGGCGTCCTAACCCGGATGTCGGCGTCAAGGCGCCGCCCACTGGCGTAGCTCTCCAAGCAGCTCGACTCTGCTGCCCAAACCTGGCTCCTTGCCCACCGGCCTCTTAGTGTCTGAGGCTGATAAGTTAACTGTGGGACAACAATGGACCGTCTGAGTGCCACATTCAGTACTGACATTAAAAGAGTACAAAGGACAATACTGGGTAACCAGCGCCCGGACTGTCACATAATCAGGGAGTGCTATGTGAGAACCCGCCCATTCGCCTAGAAGTAGCGCAGCCCCTAAGCCCTGCAAACCTGTTGCCTGTGGGTCCAGCTCAACCTGATGGTGACTGCACTGAAGTCATGGATGAGGTGTTCTCCAGCTGACCAGTCCCTAGGGGTTGGACCCCGACGCTGAGTATTTCCCCCATGGTAGCAGTTTTGTGAAAGAGGCAGAACGCCGTGCAGGGTGCTCTGCGGTGACCCTGAATTCTATCACTGAGGCCGAACCCCTGCCAAAGAGGACTTCGGCACAGAAGGCAGAGTCCGTCGCGCTCATCCGAGCTCTCCAACTGGCAGCAGGGACATGTGTTACTCTATACACAGACTGTAAGTACACCTCCCCCACCCTCCACGTACATGGGGCTTTGTAAAAAGAGAAGGACCCAATAAACTCAGGAGGAAAAGACATAAAGTATGGTAAGGGAATCCTTGAACTCTTCGACACTGGATGGGCCCCTAAGAGAGTGGCATCAGGCATTGTCAGGGACATCAAAGGAGAGATACCAGGGCTGCGTGGGGAAACTGTAAGGCAGGCAGAAAGACAAAGCTTGCAGCCGCCAAAGCACCAGCAGGATCAGCGGCTTTAACCGCTGCACTGCTCCTTAGTCCACTGGCAGAAAGGGACCCTAATTACTCACAACATGAGAGTACCCGGTTGAAGACTAAAAATGGAAGCTACCTCCCAGTTGGATGGTGGAAATTAGAAGACAGCTGAGTAGCAATTCCTGAGGCCCTGGCTCCAGCTTTTGTCAAGCAGAAAACTGTGGACAGAAAGCTCTTGAGACTACTTTGAGCAGACATTTCTTTCTTTTTTTTTTTTAATTTGTTTCACTCATTTATTTTTTTTAAGCTTATTTATGAATTTTGAGAGAGAAAACAAGCTGGGGAGGGGAGGAGAGAAGGAGAGACAGAATCTCAAGCAGGCTCTGTGCTGTCAGCACTGACACAGTGCTCGAACTCACAAACCGTGAGATCATGACCTGAGCCGAGATCAAGAGTCAGACGCTTAACTGCCTGCACCACCCAGGTGCCCCTTGAGCAGACATTTCTACATCCCTTTACGCTCCAGCATAGCCCGAGCGGCATGTGAGCAATGTGGAATGTGTGCCTGGAATAACCAAGGCCACCTCTGGGGTGCAGAGTGCCGGGGGAGCCCAATTTGAAAATATGATGGTGGGAGCGCCTGGATGGCTCAGGCAGTTGAGCATGTGACTTTGGCTCAGATCATGATCTCACTGCTCTTGGGTTTGAACTCCATGTTGAGCTCTGTGCTGACAGCTAGGAGCCTGGAGTCTGCTTTGGATTCTGTATCTCCCTCTCTCTCTGCACTTCCCCTGCTCGCACTGTCTCTCTCTGTCAAAAAATAAATAAACATTAAAAACTTATTTTTTTAAAAAAGGGTGGGGTGTCTGGGTGGCCCAGTCGGTTAAGCATCTGGCTTCAGCTCAGGTCATGATCTCACGGTTCGTGGGTTCTGTGCTGACAGCTCAGAGCCTGGAGCCTGCTTCGGATTGTGTGTCTTCCTCTCTCTCTGACCCTCTCCTGCTCGAGCTGTCTCTCTCTGTCTCTCAAAAACAAACAAACAAACAAACAAATAAACATTTAAAAAGAAAAGAAAATATGGGGCACCTGGGTGGCTCAGTTGGTTAAGTGTCCAACTTTGGCTCAGGTCATGATCTCACAGTTCGTGAGTTCGAGCCCTGCATTGGGCTCTGTGTTGACACTTATCTCAGGGCCTGGAGCCTGTCTTCCGATTCTGTGTCTCCCTCTCTCTCTCTGACTCTCCCCTGCTCACACTGTCTCTCTCTCTCTCTCTCTTTCTCTCTCTCTCAAAAATAAATAAAACATATAAAATTTAAAAGAATAAAAGGAAAATATGACAGAGGGCTTCCCTTAGCTTCCCTGGGTCCAAGTCTGTAATTATCTGTTGGTCTTTGTGTACACTTTCTCTGGCTAGGTTGAAGCCTTCCCTACTCGCACAGAAAAGGCACAAGAAGTGGCCAGACTTCTTCTAAGAGAAATCATTCCTCCATTTGGGATCTCTATCACTGTGAGATCAGATAACAGGCCAGCATTTGTGGCCGAGGTAGTGCAGCTGGGGGCAAAGGGGTTAAAGATCACCTGGAAATTACACACGGAATACGGACCCCAGAGCTCCGGGAAGGTGGAATGAATAAACCAAACTCTGAAGATGCAATTACGTAAACTATGTCAGGAAACCCACCTACACTGGGATCAAGTGTTGCAAACTGCCTTGTTAAAATCAAGGTGTAGGGGCGCCTGGGTGGCTCAGTAGGTTAAGCGTCCGATTTTGGCTCAGGTCATGATCTCATGGTTCATGGGTTCGACCCCCGAGTCAGGCTCTGTGCTCACAGCTCAGAACCTGGAGCCTGCTTCGGATTCTGTTTCCATCTCTCTCAATGTATTAAAAAATTTTTTTTAAGCTTTAAAAAAAAAGAATCAAGGTGTAGCCACACTAAGCAGATGCAATTCTCCCCTTATGAAATCCTCATGAGCACCCTCCCTGCATTATCAAGGGCATAGGGGGGATCTAAATGAGATAGGCAGTCTAACCCTAAGGCAACAGAGGTGGGCCCTCGGCTCTACCCTAACCACCTTACACCACTGTGTTAGGGAGCAATCACCTGTGAGTCTGACTACAGACATTCACCCCTTTAAACCAGGAGATGCTATATGGGTGAAGGAGTGGGATGTCCACTCTGGAGGGACCCGTTCACTGTCATTTCGTCCACCCTTACTGCATTAAAGGCAGTTGAGGTGAAACCGGGAGTGCATCCCTGATCCATCAATGCCATGCAAGCTGACCATACAGAAGAAGCAATCTGCAACTCCAGAGGCAGCCCTGCTTTAGTCACTCTGGAAGCTGACTGATTTATGCACGGCAGAAGCTTGAAGAATCTATGGTCCGGTAGAACAAATAGACAGTGCTTATTTTCTGTATCTGTTTCCTTACTGTGATGCACTGTCACCCTTCATCTCTCCCTGTTATTGTGATTCTTGCTCTACTTTTTGTCATGGGATTGGCAGAGGCCTCCCTGGCCAGTGGGAGTGTGGTGAGAGGTCTCTGTTAGCACTCCCCTTCTTTATGTGGACAGGATGCTTTTTTGGTGTTCGTTGCTTCTAATCTGGACCCTTCTGTAGACCTAGATTCCTCATCATGTGACCCACATATTCAAATAACCAGGTCAGACCACGGAATCACTTAGACCTTACTATGCCATATTCTCATGCAGGGGAAAAGTCCTGGGGACCTGCAGGCACAATAAGATTATCTATTCTGTCTGCCAACAGGAGAGTCAATATGCTTGCCTTGACCCACAGTACTTCCCCAAAGAAGATTGGTTAGAAGTCTGAAGGAGGGGCAGGGCTTGGTCAGCCGGACACAAATTACTACCCAAAATTGACTGCTTCCCCCCGGCCGGTGGGTCGGTGGATTGTCGCGGGTTCCTGAGGAGGGAGTGAGAATTGGGGGGCAGGGGGCACAGAGAATGAAGGCAAAACAAAATCTCTGATCAAGCTTCTCTTTATTGAAAACACACACACACCTTATATAAGGTTCAAGGCGGGAAGCAAGGCAGTTGACCTAGGTAGGTTGCTAGGAAACAGGGTCAAGTGATTTTTAGGAAAAGGCTAGGGTAAAGGGGAAACCGAAACTGCAATTTCAAACACAGCGTCTAAAGGATTGGTAAGAAAGCCCAGACTTGCTGTCTGCAGTGCTGAGCAGGGGAGCGATTGACAGTACTCTGCCTTCAGGTGGTCCATCTTTGTTCTACTGGCTATTCAGTCTGGCTGTCTCCAGTCGCTGAATGGGGAAATACACTTCCCTAGCCTGAATTCAGGCAGCTCCCCACAGGGAGTGACACTTCCTTGCCTGTAGGCTGCTGATCAGCTGAATCTTTGCAGCTCCCCACGCAAAATGACCAGTGTCAATGCTGTTGGACATATGTGCGGTTATAGGTATTGGCCCAGGGGCATCTGTCATATGAGAAAAGCAGGCACTTGTCATAGAGGCCCAAGGACTCTTGATATACCATGTGTAGGCTTAGACTGGGAATGGGAATACCAACTCAATGACAAATACATGTGTGAGGAAAACGGTTTCTATGCCTATACACCTGAGTTTTCTAAAAATATATATAATTTATTGTCAAGTGGTTTCCATACAACACCCAGTGCTCATCCCAACAAGTGCCCCCCTCAATGCCCACCACCAACTTTCCCCTCTCCCCCATCCCCCATCAACCCTCAGTTTTTTCTGTGTATTTAAGAGTCTCTTATGGTTTGTCTCCCTTCGTCTCTATAACTTTCCCCCCTTGGTCTTCTGTTAAGTTTCTCAAGATTCACATATGAGTGAAAACATATGGGATCTGTCTTTCTCTGACTTATTTCCCTTAGCATAATACCCTCCAGTTCCATCCACGTTGCTGCAGATGGCTGAATCCATGGAGAAGGCAGAGACCCGGGAACTGTGCTTTATTTCAAGAATGTCACTACTGCCCAACCAACCATGTCCCATCAAGTTTTCCACTCCTCCTATGAAGAAATAAGAAGTAGCCCCCCTCCCACTTCAGTCACAGTAAGAACCTTGTTTCTAGCTTTAGCAGAGACATAGCCCAGACTCTGAAGATCTCTTCTTGCTTTGTATGTAGGGGAACCTCCATGGGGGATCAATGGCCATGGGAAGCTAGAGAATTAGATCCCTGTGAACCTTATAATTAAATAGAACACTCCAGTCCTAGTACCAGGGTTTGGCTCCTTAAAACCTCAATTATTGGGGAAAATTGCCTTGCCCAGTGGGGAAGAAAGCTCACCATCTTTGTAGGAAACCTAACGTGCCTAGGCCAAAGATTTTATAACTCAACCACCTGGGAAACCCAATGGTGGGGTCTCCAGATCACCGTGAACCAGACCCCCACCCCTTGTCTAACTTCTCTCATCTCTGAGAGGCTTGGGACAATGTCAACGCAGCCATCGAATGGCAGGTGCCAGGTGGATTATACTGGATATGTGGAAGGACACCTTGTACAGTACTTCCCTCAGGCTGGTCAGGGTCATGTGTGCTGGGAACTGTTCATCCATCTTTCTTCCTGCTCTCAGTTGCCAGAGGGGAGCATTTGGGAGTCAAAGGGTATAGGGACAGGGAGACTCAACGGAAATGACGTGCCCTACAAATTGGCAATTGGAAAGATGATGAATGGCCTCCTGAGTGTATAATCCAGTATTATGGCCCTGCCACCTGGGCAGAGGATGGGTCCTGGGGTTACCGCACCCCCATTTACACGCTAAACCGCCTAATCAGATGCAGGCAATTGTAGAAATTATAACCTGTGAAACCACCAGGACTCTTAATTACTAGCTAAGCAGTAAACCAA
Organism: Suricata suricatta; assembly: GCF_006229205.1. Classification (NCBI taxonomy): domain Eukaryota; kingdom Metazoa; phylum Chordata; class Mammalia; order Carnivora; family Herpestidae; genus Suricata; species Suricata suricatta. The sequence continues at coordinate 53,092,387 of NC_043715.1, forward strand.
AATGTGCAATACCATGTATCAACATTGCTTGGCCTTAGATTACTTGCTTGCTTCTGAGGGAGGAGTTTGTGGAAAGTTTAACCTGAGCAACTGCTGCCTACCAATAGAGGATGAAGGAAAAGTCATAGAGGAGATCACAGACTGAATGAGGAAGGTTGCTCATGTCCCAGTCCAGACCTGGAAAGGTTGTGACCTGGGGGGAGTTATTTGGAGGTTGTTTTTCAACTCTCAGGGGATTAAAAAACCCTCATAGATATTATTCTCTTGATTTTGGGAGCTTGCTTAATCCTACCTTGCCTACCTCTCCTGGTTTTATGGTCTGTCTCCCTCGAAGACACTAAGGCAATGGTCGAAAGGAAATGGCCACAGATGTGATGATGTTAAGGAAATGTAAACCTCTAAACCAAGGTGATACTCTTTGATCCAAAGAAAGAGGGTTCTAGCATTAAAGGGGAGAATGTGGTAGAGTTCCTCGCTAAGGAGTGTAGTGGAGGCCTCCTCAGAACAAAGGATCATAATATGGCCCAGTCAACACCTAAACACGTATGTATAGCTCTGACACTACTCTGTAACTTGGACTGTGTCCAATCAGACTATATGTCACCATATAAGGGAGACAAAGAAGTAGAAATTTTATAAAAAGCTACACGCCGCTGGGCCTGAGGCTCAGTTTTTTTGGGTACGAACCCATTGGGCCTGTGCAGGCACAACGAATAAAGTTGTTTTCTGGACTGAAAAGCCTAGGTGTCCCATCTCTCTTTGTGAGAATCCTGTTACCCAGTCTCCCTCCACCTCCCCAAAGGAAGCTTGGTTTCTTCTAGTCGCTGTTTTTTACTTTGTCGGATGGTGTTATCACTCTCCCTACATTGTGAGTGCTTCTCCAGATAGTAGAGAAGAAACTGCAGATTCTCCAAATCTTCCTCTTGCCCTCCATATCCAGTCACCAGCGTTCCTTGGGGTATTTCCCCTTTGGCCCTTATGTTTGCCCTTTTTATTCCGTTGACAGGTGTTTTCCTTTGTAGGTATACCCAACTTCTAAAGTGGCTGTGCCTTGTGTCCTTCCCCAATCTTTCCTTGGGCAAAGTCGTTTGCTTTTCTCGCCAGCCTGCAAAGATGAACGTATCTTACCCCATGTTTGTCTTGCGTAAGCTCGAATTTCTGAGAATCAGTGCGGTTTGCAGAGCAAGATTTAAGGTGCTAGAAACGGGAGTGTTTTCCGTATGTTTTCGCTGTGCCTAGCTTTGCCTGGCTACTCGCCAATAGGGCTACTTCGCCTTCTGTACGTGAAGTACTGAAGGATGGCCGCCTGGGAGACCCGTGGCCAGAAGGGCGCGGACATATTGACTCCAGGAAAAGCCGGAAGTCCAGGTGTCCTGCGGTGTAGAAACGCCGCTGACCCTCGCCGGCCGCCGTCGCTGACGGGGAGGCGGGCAGGGGCGCGGCAGGAGAGTTCGCGGAAGTGCCGCTTGTAGGAGGTCTCCATGGGGTCACTAGGAAATCAGGTCTGCGTGGGGGTCGGTCTGGTGAACAGGGTGAAAAGACCGAGGTGACTGAGGGGTCCGTGGGTGAGAGGGAAGCAAGTGGGAGCCCCTGGTGGGGTGTCTGTGCGTGCGGCGCCTTTGGAGTCGGTGCTGAAGGATTGTGAGGGTTAGTGATTACAGATCTGTCTAGATCTACGTTTCCGAGTCTGTGGTCAGGGTTTGGTGTCTGTGTGTAGCGCCTAGCGACTGCGGACTAGTCTAGGAAGTGGTTTTTGTTAGTGAAAGCGGTGTCCGCTTCCTCTACGGTTTTGCCCTGCGGCTCAATGGCAGGAGGGGGGGCGCAGGGTTAGAGAACTCCGGTGTCTGGTCCAGGTTTCGGGATTATTCCGAGGGTGGGGGAGTGACGAGTGTTTGGGGAAGGTCCAGGTGTGTCAGCCCTTGAGAGGTTTGTGAGGTTGGTTGGTGGGTGGGTTCCAATGTTTCTTTCCCTGTCGATCCTTCCAATCCAAGCTCTAGTTTGCCTTAGGCATCTCTTCCTCTCCACCCCGTAGATAGGAGTGCTTTGTTGGAAATAGAGCATTAAACACATCTAAAGTGGTAAGGTTTCTACTAAAGATGGGGATTTTGCCCTTTCTGCAAGGTTACTGTGTGTGCACATACACACACACACTTGGAAATGCTTCTTTTCAGTGCCACTGTAACACAGGTAAAATAATATTTCTTTTTTAGGTTTCTTTATTTATTGTGTGTGAGAGAGGAGGGAGGGTGAGAGAATCCCGAGCGGACTTGGCGCTGTTAGCACAGAGCCGCCGGGGGGGCTCCTTCTCCTGACTGAGACCAGGCCTGCGTGGAAATCGAGAGTCAGACGCCTCAGGGGGCGGAGCCACCCAGGCGCCTCTGTGTGTGCAAAGTTTTGTGTGGACATGCTTTTAACTGTTGGAGGAACCATCAGACTATTTTCCAAAGTGTCTGCACCATTTTACATTTCCATTGGCAGTTAGGAGGGTTCCATTTCCTCCACATCCTCACCAACACTTGCTGTTTTCTTTTTTCTTTCTTTCATTTTCTTTTCCTTTTTTTTTTTTTTTTTTTTACTATGTCTCAATTGTGGCTTTGACTTTCATTTCTCTGAAGAAGCATGATGTCGAGCATCTTTTCATGTGCTTATGCTATGCATAACTTCAAAGTATATGTCTTTTAACTAAATATAGATAGCATTTCTTAGAGCTGCATAATAGTTCACTGGATGTGTATACTTTTATTCATTCAATTAATTCTCTCTTAGCAGACCTAAAATTATACTTTTATATCAACTTTACATGATTGTTTCATTATTTCTCTTGCAATGATTCCTAAAAGTGGATTTTTTTGGATGCTACCAAAATCTCTATTGGAAATATTCAATACAAAGTGTTAAGCCATTCCCCTAAAATAGTCAATCATGTAACGTTGCTAAGGAAATGTGTATTTTCGAATGCTATCTATTTATAAATTTTTAAAAATGTTTATTTATTTTGGAGAGAGAGAGACACAGACAGAGTGTGAGCAGGGAAGGGGCAGAGAGAGAGGGAGACGCAGAATCTGAGGCAGACTCCAGGCTCTGAGCTGTCAGCACAGAGCTCAACGTGAGGCTCGAACTCACAAATCGCGAGACCATGACCTGAGCCAAAGTCAGATGCTTAACTGACTGAGCCACCCAGGCGCTCCTATCTATTTATGTATAAGTAATCTCTACACCCAATGTGGAGCTCAGACTCATGACCCCAAAATCAAGAGTCACATGCTCTTCCAACTGAGCCAGCCAGGTGCCCCAGAATGCTATCCACTTTTAGATATAAGTTCTGCAGTCAGCCATCTGACCAAAACCTTTTTTTTTTTACATCAGAAATATTATATTTTTAGTTCATAGGATGTAAGATGGAAAACTTATTTTTGGTGTATGTTCACTTGAATCTCTGAAGTTCTGACCCTTATTTAATCACATTGGAGGAACTTTAATAATATCCTTCCTCTTCTCTGATATTGATTATTCTTATTTGATTCTTTTTTTCTCTTATTTGAGTCTTTATCGAATTAATTGGGTAGGATTTCCAGAATAGTTACAGGTAATGTAATGAGGTCCCTCTACGCTCTCCTGCTCCCCCAGACCCTCACAACCACCAATCTGCTGTCTTTGTGGATTTACCTATTCTGGATGTTTCGTGTAAATGGAATCAGACAACACGTGACCTTTGGTGTTTGCCTCCCTTCACTCGGTGTGTTTCATGGTTGTGTGTTGTATCCCAGGTGCTCCGTCAGTGCTGAGCCAGACTATTACAACTATTTACAACTCTGCCTTACTGTCCATTTCCTGTTTGCATTGAGTGTAGAGATCAGCCAGAGGGACAACTTAGGGTCTTCTCAGGTTTTTTCTGAGCAGGTGTCTCTCCCTGAGCATGTACTTAGCTTTATAAATTCCCCGGTATGCACTGGTGCTTTTTTTGTTTTAGATTTTTTTTTAATGTTAATTTATTTTTGAGAGACAGAGAGAGACAGAGTGAGTGCAGGAGGGACAGAGAGAGAGAGGGAGACACAGCATCTGAAGCAGGTTCCAGGCTCTGAGCCATCAGCACAGAGCCTGATGTGGGGCTTGAACTCACTAACTGATAATCATGACCTGAGCTGAAGTTGGACACTTAACAGACTGAGCCACCCAGGCGCCCCACAAGTGGCCTATTTCTTGATTGAGTGATCACTCTGCTGCTATAAACCTATGACTGTTTTCCAGAGTTATGAAAAAGATTTTGTTTTTTTCTTTGTTCTGACGGTTCTTACTTGGTTTTTTGATGTTTCTGTGGAGTATGAGCCCTTGAAACTTCCCTCTCTGTCATTGTCATTCAGTGAGAATTTTCCTTCATGATGTACATGTTGGTCACTGGTATTTTTTAGAGAAATAAAATGATCACGGGATGCCTGACTGGCTCGTTAGGAGGAGCGTGCCACTCTTGATCTCGGGGTCATGGGTTTGAGCCCCACGTTGGGTGTAGAGATTACTTAAAACTAAATAAAGAAATAAAAAGCTTAAAAAAATACACTAACTGTAAATGCAACTTAAGTGAGGGCCTCTAATCCACCCTCTTCCCCCCCTCCCGAGATAATGGATTTCTTTTCTTTCTTTCTTCTTTCCTTCCTTCCTTTCTCTTAAAGATTTTACCTTTTTATTTTAAGTTCATTTAGTTTTGAGAGAGAGAGAGCGTGCATGTGCATGAGCGGGGGAGGGCAGAGAGAGGGGTACAGAGAATCAGAAGTGGGCTCTGCACTGGCAACAGAGAGCCCAATGCGGAGCTCAAACTCACAGACTGTGAGATCATGACCTGAGCTGAAGTCAGATGCTTAACCAACTGGGCCACCCAGGTGCCCCAAGATTTTACCATTTTTACGTAATCTCTATACCCATTATGGGGCTTGAACCCACAACCCTGAAATCAGGAGTCACAGGCCTCACTGACTGGGCCAACCAGGCACTCCTATGACTTCCTTTATTTTTTTTAAATTTCTTTTTTTACACTTTATTTATTTTTGAGAGACAGAGAGACACAGTGTGAACAGGGGAGGGGCAGAGAGAGAAAGAGACAGAATCTGAGGCAGGCCCCAGGCTTTGAGCTAGCAGTCAGCACAGAGCCAGATGTGGGCTTCGAACCCACGAACTGTGAGATCATGACCTGAGCCAAAGTCGGATTCTCAACCGACTGAACCACCTAGGCACCCCTCCTATGACTTTCTTGAACTTGGTTTATATAAAACATGGTTTTATACTTTCACTCAATGTGTATATAACCAGAAAGAAAAGCCTTGTTCTGTATGCTTTAATTTTTTTCCATTGGTTTGTCCTTGTTTCTTTCACATAACAATTAATTAAAATGGTTTGCTAGATAATGCTTTGCTGAGTGCATTGGTCTTCAAACTGAGGCGTATACGAAGACCTTTGAACAGGTACATGAGCACCCGTGATTTTAACAGAGTAGATGTCCAGCTCCTCACCTTTTACATGTTCTTCCCAACACTGACCTGTGTGGGAGGCCCCTGTTGGGGGCGTCATGCTGTGTTATATTTCCTTTCATGGCTCCTTACACAGACTTTCACATCCTAGAAGAAAGTGCCCACACACTCACAGTCTGGGGTTTCCTTGCTCCGGAGTGAAGTAGCCTCTGGGGCTACAAACAAAGGGACAGATGGCCCTGAAATCAGGTGACTGACAGTAGAATTGATAACATCTGGGCCCAGAGGAGATGTGCACTCACAGTGAACTTACTGCAGTCCGCAGGTCCTAGCTCTGGGAGCAGAATCCATCAAGCGAAGCAAGGAGCAGATCTCAGGACCTGCACGTGGTCATTTGTGGGGACACCTTTGACCAGAGACCAAGATTTCTAACCAGGAATTTAGGGCAGTGCAAGGAGAAACTGAAGACACCGCATCCCCATTACTGGCTGATTTCCAATTACAGAAGAAAATGATTAAGGACCAGGTGACTTTATTTGATTCTTCCCTTCATCTGTGATTGATTTTGGAGGGACTTAAAAACACAGCTGAGTTCAATGGAAAAGTATAAATTGGTAAATAGGATTTCCGCAGAAATAGATTAAGACTCCAGCTCCAGTATCGAGGCAAATAGGCTCAGGACCATGTTGTTGTTAGGGTCCACACGGAATAACTCGTGGTAGAACATCCTGTGTGACTGGGCATTTTGCGGACTATGTTAACCTCAGCCTATGTCTGACGTCTCTCACGGCCATCGCAGCCGGAGAATCAGGGTGACCACGGGATAGACCGTGACTGGGGAGAAAGCAGACTGGTTCCAGAGGATGTCACTATGTATTTCATGGCACTCAGGCATCTGGACTGTTTAGGGGTGCTTCCTGGATGTGATATGGTGTCCTGAACTTCAGCTTTCTCCTAAATGCAAAAGAGGATTCCTCAGAGGCCTCTTTGAGAATAGACCAGGAGACTTCAGTGGGCACAGTTCTTTCTGGGGACCATAATGAGGGTACCGATGGGCCCAGCCTTGCGGCTGTCAGGGTTAATCTGGAAATAAAACCCACATGACCTAAGAAAATGGAAGGACTGCATGACTTTCAAAGGTCCTTATGAACAGGGGACTGAACCGGTTGGTATTTGAGTTCAGATATGGCAGTAGGGAGTTGAAGGTAAGGTTGTTGGGATCTAGGGGTTTCCTTTCAAACTCCCCCTTATTAAGATAATACACGTTCCTTACATTCAAAGCCAGTTTCTACTGTCTCCTATTTTATTTTATTTTGCTTACTAAAAATTTTTTAATGTTTATTTATTTTTGAGAGAGAGAGAGAGGGACAGAGCATGAACAGGGGAGGGGCAGAGAGAGAGAGGGACACACAGAATCTGAAGCAGCTCCAGGCTCTGAACTGTCAGCACAGAGCCTGATGTAGAGCTCAAACCTATGGACTGAGAGATCATGACCTGAGCTGAAGTTGGATGCTTAATCAACTGAGCCAACCAGGTGTCCCTGTTTTACTTGTTTTTTGAAATACACTATTTTAAAATATTTAAAAAATTTTTAAAAACATTTATTTATTTTTGAGAGACAGAGAGAGTGTGAACAGGGGACAGAGAGAGAAAGAGACACAGACTCCATAGTAGGCTCCAGGGTCTGAGCTAGCTGTCAGCACAGAGCCTGACACGGGGCTCAAACCCATGAATCGTGAGATCATGACCTGAGCTGAAGCCAGACAGTCAACTGACTGAGCCACCCAGGTGTCCCTAAGATATTTTTTTAAGTTTATTTTTGAGAGAGAGAGAGAGAGAGAGAGAGAGAGAGAGATCTGTCAGTGACAAGTTGGGGAGGAGAAGAGAGAGAGAGAAACAGAATCTGAAACCAGGTCCAGGCTTCGAGTTGTCAGCACAGAGCACGACGTGGGGCTTGAATCATGAACTTGGAGAACGACACTTAAGCCGAAGTCAGACACTTAACCGACTGAGCCACCCAGGTGCCCCATTGAAATAGTATATTTTAAAAGTTTATTTATTTTGAGAGAGAGTGTGTGGGTGAGTGAGGGGCAGAGGGAGAGGGAGAGAGAAAGAATCCCAGCAGGCCCTGTGACTCAGGGCTCAAACACACGAACTGTGAGATCATGACCTGAGCCGAAATCGAGTTGGCTCCTTACGTGACTGAGCCATCCAGGTGCTGTCCCCTTCTATTACCTTTTAAAAAGTAATCCTTTAGAAGTGCCTGGATTATTTTAAAAGTAAAAAAAAAAATACCCCAATGATTACAGAGTTATATAGCAAAAGTATGATTCTTTTTTCACGTATATATATAGCCAGTGCTTCAAATACATACATTGCAAATGTTTTTAGTTTAGCAGAATTTAATGACTACTTATTACAGAAATTTCTGATTTGTTGAATGATGCTTGACTGCGTGGTTACTGAATATTTTGTTATACATAGGTTTGACGTTAATATATTTTCCTTTTATAACAATGTAGTTTGATAAACATCCAAAGGCCTGAGGTGTCTGGGTGGCTCAGTCAGCTAAGTGTCTGGCTTTGGCTCAAGTCATGATCTCGCAGTTCACAAGTTCGAGCCCTGTGTTGCGCTCTGTGTGTCAGCACAGAGCCTGGAGCCTGCTTTGGATTCTTTGTTTCCCTCCCCTGTTCAGTTTGTCTCTCTCTCTCTCAAAAATAAATAAACATTAAATTTTTTAAAAATAAAATTTTATTCAAAAATAAAACAAAATAATAAATTAAAAAATATATATCCAAAGACCTAACTGTATAGATGTGGCCTCGTTGGTGAAAATGAGTAGAACAACTTCTTCATGTTCTTTCCATTTCAGGAATCAGAGGAACAGTCAGGCTAAACAGGACTGTGTCGTTACAGGAATCGCTGACTCTGGAGGACGTGGCCGTGGACTTCTCCCGGGAGGAGTGGCAGCTCCTGGCCCCCGCCCAGAAGGACCTGTACCGGGACGTGATGCTGGAGAACTACAGGAACCTGGTGTCGCTGGGTGAGCACGGCTTTTCCTCTGGCGGCTTCGGAGAGCTCTGGCGTGTCTGTGCTGCTCTGCAGTGTAGATTCTCAGTCCCCTCCCGGGTCCCAGATTCGAGGGGATCATGTGCCTTTCCCGAGAGAAGACCTTTACCCTTGCCTTCCTGCAGATCGCAATTGCATGGCCCCTGGGTTGGCAGACCACCGCCCAGCTCACAGAGCCTGCCTCTTCTGTCATTTCCCATGAACAGGCTATGTGGCCAGCAAGCCAGAGGCGCTCTCCAGACTGGAACCGGGGGGAGTGTGGATGACAGAAGGTGAAACCCACCATCGAATCTGTCCAGGTGAGAGAGAACCGGCGAGGAAGTCACATTTAGTCACTCAGAGGGATCACGGCTGCAAGGGTGTCTGAGGACACGTGTCACCAAGCTCGGGGAATCTCCCATAGAAGCGTCCTTTCTCTTTTAGGTGCTTAGAGGACCTATCTCTGCTTGGGTTCAATCCGTGTTTATTTCATTCAGGTGTCCGTTATTTTTCTCTCCGGGTTTCCTTTTAGAATCCTCAAATCTCATCAGCCTTCTTTGCCCAACACTGTCACACCTGTTCCGTCCGCTTCCCTTGCTCTGAAAGCCCACCTTCCACGCCTCTCTCCAAAGAGAAATGTTCCATTTGAGCACTGTCTTCTGCCCCTTCCTCTCCCTTTGGATTACGTCAGTTTCCCTTCCTAACGTTCACGTCCAATGTTGATGGGGAGTTAGGATTTCCACACGTGAATCTGGGATGTCCGGACCTTCTGTTCTTCACACCTCACATCCCTGCCGTGTATCTCTCCTCTCACGCCGCTGCCGCACGCACAGAACTTCTGACACCACACGTCGGGGTTTCCCCACGACAAGCAGTTCTTTGCGACACCCACCGGGTGTCCTATGATTTCACTTAATTCTGACATCTACCTGGAAGTAGCGTTGGATCCAGTAGGTTAAGGGCAGATCCCATGAGACTGCCCCTCCCCCCAGCTTTAGGTATCAATCAGGTTACTCACAGCTTCCGTCCAACTTGGCTACAATCTGAGCCTCCTCCCCCTTGAATTCGATTATTTGGTAGAATAGTTCGGAGAACTTGGGCGAAATACTTACTTACTATTTACTAGTCTGTTATAAAAGGATGTGATAAAGCATACACATGAACATCCAAATGGAGGAGGTGTTTAGGGCAAGGTATGTGCAAAGGGACACAGAGCTTTCATCCCCTCTCCAGGCCCCTGTCTCCCAGGACCTCCACTGTTGCTTTCCGCAACTCCTTCAGGCCAAGGAATGACACTTAGGACTGAGCCAAGGAATGACAAATAGGAAAGACACATTAAGGACACAGACACATGAGACGCTCGAGCAGAATCCGTCAAGCTGGGCTCCTGTTTTATTCTCTCAGTAAATGTTTAGTCAGCAGCGAATGTCTTACCAGAATAGACACATATAGAAGAGGGACAGAGCGGGAACTGTGTGTGGGTGTCTTTCCGGGGCCGTGGTCTCCTGACGCACATGGCTGATGACCAGGAAGACTGTCCTGCACGTCTTTCTGGAACCTCATCAAGTCCCTTGTTCGCAGCGTGCTGAGAACAGAAGTCTGATAAGGGCACTGCACACACAAGGTTTTAACACTCCATATGTTCAGCAACCTGGAGGCTCCCTGAACCCCGCAGTACTGGGATTTTCTCGAGGCTTCCTTACATAAGCAGGATCAATCATTAACTCTCTCCAGTCTCTTCCCCTCTCTGGAGGATGGAGGGTGGGGCTGAAAATTCCAAGCTTCTGATCCGGGCTTCGTCTTTCTGCCATCCAGCCCCCCACCATCCTGCAGTCCCCCCCCCCCCCGCCAGAGTTACCTTATTAGAAGAAAAGACACTCTTACCACCCAAGAAATTCCAAGGGATTTATGAGCCCTGTGTCAGGAACCAAGGTCAGGAACCAAACATCAGCACAGAAGATGCTGAGTGCTCTTATCATTTAGGAGATTGTAAGGATTTTGGGGGCTTTCTGTGAGAACCAGGGGCGATGAAGGGTGTTTTTTCCTAGACATTTCCCTACCTCCTTAGCACCCTTATTTAAAGCCTTTTGAGGGGTGCCTGGGTGGCTCAGTCGGTTAAGCGTCTGACTTCAGCTCAGGTCATGATCTCACGGTTCATGAGTTTGAGCCCCGCATCGAGCTCTGCACTGACAGCTGGCTCAGAGCCTAAAGCCTGCTTCAGATTCTGTGTCTCCCTCGCTCTGACCCTCCCGGCTAGTGCTATCTCTCTGTCTCTCAAAAATAAATAAAAAACATAAAAAAATAAAGCCTTTTGATTTCTTTTTCTTTTTTAATTATTTTAAATTTATTTTTGAGAGACAGAGAGAGACAGCGTGAGCAGGGGAGGGTCAGAGAGAGAGAGGGTGACACAGGATCCAAAGACAGGCTCCAGGCTCTGAGCTAGCTGTCAGCACAGAGCCCAACACAGGACTCAAACCCATGAACCGTGATATCATGACCTGAGCTGAAGTTGGACGCTTAACCAACTGACCCACCCAGGGGCCCCATTTCCCATCTTATTAAAAGTCACTACCCACCTGTCTATTGGCCCACGTCAAATACTTTAGAATAAGACCTGATTCCTCACATTTATTAATTCCCACAAGTTGAAACTGGGAGTGAGCCTTGTCTTTTCTCTGTCCACATTATGTCTGACTTCCCTCCACCTTACTCTCAGTTGCTCCCTTAACCATTTGCCCAGTTTGTACCTGCTTTCTCTGTCACTGCTTGCTTATTCAGTTTTTCCTAACTAGAATATATGCTCAGTGGAAACAAGAAATGTGTTTCCGGTGCGCCTGGGTAGTTTATGTCAGTTAAGTGTCTGACTTCGACTCAGGTCATGATCTCACAGTCCGTGGGTTTGAGCCCTGTGTCAGGCTCTGTGCTGGCAGCTCAGAGCCTGGAACCTGCTTCAGATTCTGTGTCTCCCATTCTCTCTACCCCTCCCCTTCTCACCCTCTGTCTCTCTCTCTCAAAATAAAATAAAGACATAAAAAAAACAACCCTATTAAATGTGTTTCTATGTCCTCATCACCAGCACAATGCCTGGTACGTGGTCATAGTTTCCTAAAGATTTATGGAATCCTTATGAATGTGTCCACAACATTTTAAAATAAATATCCTTCTATCTCCTTGTGCTTCTAGGAACTTGGTTTTATTGTTCTATCTCAGCATGCTTTATAAGGTCACAGTTAGAAAACAGGCAAATCTGTGTTTATCCATTCTGAGTGATCTAACCTTATTTATGCACGGACTATTCTTACCTTTTCTCTTTGCTTATATTATTGTGCTTAACCTTTGTCCATATGATGTTTGCTAACATATTTCCTTGGAGTGTGTTTAAAATGAGGTCATAGTGTTGTCAGCAAGGAGCCAGCCAACACAAAGCCACTTGTGAAATAGTTTTAATATATGCCAAGCTGATGTATCAAGCTCGTGGAAAGATTCATTCTTCTCTTCTTTCCTAGAGATCAAGAAAGATGGTGGTCATCTGCAGGGACACGTGCAAAATCAAAGCTGTCCAAAGAGAATGAAACAATGCCATGAACATAATACATTTGGAAACATCATTCATCAGAATAAAAGTAATTTTTCTTTAAGGCAAAGTCATGATATCTTTGACTTACATGGGAAAACACGGAAGTCAAATTTCAGTTCAGTTAACCAGACCAGAAGCTACGAAGCAAAGAACCTGACCGAGGTTAATGGAGATATGAAATCCTTCTCCCATACAAAGCATGACCAGTATGGTATTGAAATTAAATTACCTGATTGTGGAAATTCTGTGAGCACAAATTCCCAGTTCATCAAGCATCAGAGAACTCATAAGACGGAGAAACCCCATGTGTGTAGTGAGTGTGGCAAAGGCTTCTTCAAGAAGTCTCGGCTCACAGATCATCAGAGAGTTCACACAGGAGAGAAGCCTCACGGATGCAGCATGTGCGGGAAAGCTTTTTCCAGAAAGTCCAGGCTCACTGAACATCAGAAAACTCACATAAGAGAGACGCGGTACGAATGCACGGAGTGTGACAGAGCATTCCCCAAGAAATCACAGCTCCTCGTGCATCAGAAGACACATACAGGAGAGAAGCCCTGTGTATGCAGTGAGTGCGGAAAAGGCTTCTTCAAGAAGTCTCGGCTCATTAATCACCAGAGAGTTCACACAGGTGAGAAGCCCCATGGATGCAGTCTGTGCGACAAGGCATTTTCCAGGAAGTCCAGGCTCATCGAGCACCAGAGAACCCACACGGGAGAAAAACCTTACGAATGTACCGAATGTGACAAAACGTTCCGCTGGAAGTCACAGCTCAATGCCCATCAGAAGACTCACACAGGAGAGAAACCATATATATGCAGTGACTGTGGGAAAGGCTTCATTCAGAAGGGTAATCTCATTGTACATCAGCGGACGCACACTGGGGAGAAACCTTACATATGCAGCGACTGTGGGAAAGGCTTCATTCAGAAGGGCAATCTCCTTAAACATCAACGAATTCACACTGGCGAGAAACCCTATGTGTGCACCGACTGTGGGAAAGGCTTCAGACAGAAGACCTGCCTCATATCCCATCAGCGATTTCACACCGGGAAGACTCCCTTTGTGTGTACCGAGTGTGGAAAATCCTGTTCCCACAAGTCCGGTCTCATTAACCACCGGAGAATTCACACAGGAGAGAAACCCTATCCCTGCAGTGAGTGCGGGAAGGCCTTTAGAGATAAGTCGTGCCTCAATCGACACCGGAGAATTCACACAGGAGAGAGACCCTACGGATGCACTGACTGCGGGAAGGCTTTCTCCCACCTGTCGTGCCTCGTTTACCATAAGGGAATGTTGCATGCAAGAGAGAAAGGCACACGTCCGGTCGTGGTGGGGAATCCTTTCTTAGAGAGCCACAGCTCATCACATCCAAGGGATTACATGCAGGAGAAAAACCCTGTTAATAAGGTGTCCAGACAAATGCCTTCCGCAGCAGCTCAGACATTACACGTCCATGAGCTCCTAGCAGATAGGAACACAGCCACAGTCGGACAGCCAGATGCTAGTTTTCCACCATCAGCAGGTGACCGAGTTTGCACAGCGACACCTTTTGAATGCAGTGAATGTGGCGATGCCTTCACCGATCAGTTGCATCATAGTTTATGTCCCAAAAAGCACACAGGAATACAGTGTGATACAATCAAGGTGGAAAACCCTTGACTAAAACCTTCCAGGTCAGTGTGTGGCTGGCAAGCGTATACTGAGACACAGTGTAAAGACCAGGGATAGTCTAACAACAAATAGGATAAAGAGCGAGAAAGCCTCTGTGGAAAGATAGACACCCCCCCCCCCGGGTGTCTCACGGGTCCCCTATCAGCAGGGAGTTTATAGCTGGGAGAAAGAACTGCAGTGACCGTGGGAAAGTTCTTCCCCAGAAAGAGGACCTTACTAGGTGCCAGAGGGCTCCCGCAGGAGAGAAGCTATTGGAAGAGCTTTGAAGGCAGTGAATGCGGCAGGACTGATGATGAAGCATCCTCACCTAACCGGGGAAATCCTACAGAAAACAGGACCCTGCACACAATAACTGTGGAACGTCTTCAGCAAAATATCAGCAAACACATCAAGTGAATAAGCCCTGTGAAAGTGACTATTTCAGAGATTTCTGCCAGAAGTCTGACCTCATTTCACATCAGATAATGTGTATAATGTCCATTTTAGGACAATATACCTTGCATCAGATTCCTAATTGATATGACGGAGGCTCCTTAACTCAAAGGAGGTGGTGTGTGCTGCCCATCAGTGGTTTGAATTATAACAGTGCACCCACTTTTCTAGGGGGCATGAATCTTTCATTCCGACCCAGGATCGTTATTTGGTTAGCTCTTGTATTTCTTTGGTTCCACATTGATTCAGTTTATTTTAGACTGCTGAAGTCCTTCAAATGGAAGCTGAATACATTTAATTCAGTAATGTACTGTGGTATATTTGGATATGTTTGACTTTTTAAGTATCCCTTAAAGGAACAACTACTCAGGACTCCTGAATAACCTGTCTGCCAAGTTCTTTGCCTAGAAGACAGTTCCCATCCGGTACACACACCTCTTTGAAAACCTTTCATTAGCTAGTTCCTTTACTTGGTAAAGCTACAGGTGCTGACAGTAGTGAACTAAAACAAGAGTCCTTGCTGCCTTTGAACTGGCATTTCTTTTTTCTTTTGAAGCTGGATTACATGCGTCTAGCAATCTGACCCTCTGGCACATGTAATCAAAGGATGGTTACACCTACATTAGTTGAAAGAGACTTATGGTAGAAGGTACAACGTATCCTGGTCATTTCTTGTCCAAGGGGCATGTTATTGTTTGGAGAAGAAGGGGGAAAGGATTCAATTCGTTTTACACTAGTAAAATAGGATATGGATATGTTTTAACAGATTCATACCTTTCTACCTGGATTACAAATCCCTATCTGGATAGTTTATAGATATGCACATATTCTCATGCACATAGCAAATTGGAAACAAGTCCCATGGCTTTGAAAGATGGTTGAAAGTAAATGTGTGGCCTCAATGAAAGACCCAATGGACTAATCAATCAAACGGATTTTTGTTCACTGAAGGAAAGGAGCCACAGGAAAGAAATGTCAAAGATCAGAAAATTTAAAAAAAAAATCCTGAATAGAGGCCCTTGGCAACAGAGAAGGGACGGATCAGAGAAGGAATAGGATCCTCAGAGCCAGCCCAATTGCTAGAAAATAACGTCAGTTCCCAAAAGAAGGACAGTGTGTTAGAGGGGTGGAGCTGAGGTTCCTTGAGCGGTGAAGAGCCCTGACCCTCGTTCCCCAGTCTGCCCCCTGTGAGAGTTGTCATCTCAGGGGTCCCGGCTCCTTTGTGATGTGATGAACTGGGACATGATGTAGCTTCATTGTGCTCACTGTCCTGGGCACGGGGCCTGTCTCCAGTACTCAGGGTTCTTTCCCTTGCTTCAGGAAAGCTCTATCCAGCTTAAAAGCTGAGTTGCTGCTTACAAGGGAAAAAAGTGGAAATTTGCTGTCAAATGGCTCTCTTATCATTGAATTCCAAATTCTGGGTTTTTGAGGAATTTACTGCAACAGACTTTTTTTTTTCTTTTTTTTTTTTGAGCGCCTGCAGGGTGCCGGGCACTATTGTAGGCATGGGGTCCACACTGGGGAACAAAACATGCAAAATAATGGCCTCTAGCAGGATGGGTTTGGGGCAGACACTCTTCAAAGATTCAGAAATGGACTCTGGTTTGACTCAGGCTTCAGGTCGTCTCCACTCCTCGTGTTGCGAATCTGCACGGCCTCTCATGGTGGTCTGCCTCTTTCTACTTAAATCTTCAGTCAGGGTCCCTGAGTGGGCTGCCCAGGCCTGCCTTGAACCCTGAGGCCCAGGTGCTGAACTCATCTGTCCGAGGCTGGCATCCCAGGTATATAAAACATTGTGGTAAGATAGATAATTCCAGATGGTCCTCTTTGAGAAAGCCGTGTCTTGTTATGTCCTCTAGGCCTCCAGCCACTCACCTTCATAAAAATCGTAGCTAACTATTTTACTATTTACTAATTACTAAGTGTTCTGACTGCCAGATGATGATGGCATTGTTTGGTTACTTAGTATTCTGGAATGCTCTCCATTTCCATCTTCCTATATTTTAGGGAGCTGCTTTTGGACTTTGAAGCCTCATCATTTTCTCCTTGGTCCATGTACCACGTTCTCAGCAGTTGCACAGGGTGATGAGTGAGGTTGTCTAAGGGCTTGGACTCTACATGGGTCACTCTGCCTTGTCTGGCTCAGCAGGGCGGGTGTACTAGTCTGCTCAGGCTGGCAGAGCACAAAAACAGAGCAAGGTCTGGTTTACACAACAGACATTTCTTTCTCACAATTCTGGAAGCTAAAGTCTGAGATCAGGGTCCCCATGGTTGGTTCTCTCCCAGGTCTTTCCTTGACTTGTAGATGCCACCTTCTTCCTGTGTCCTCACGTAATCTTCTCTCTGTGTATCTAATCCAAATTCTTTTTTTTATTAAATAAATTTTTTAATGTTTCTTTTTGAGAGAGAACGCACATGCAAGCAGGGGAGGGGCAGAGAGAGAGAGGGAGACACAGAATCCGAAGCAAGCTCCAGGCTCCAAGCTGTCAGCACAGAGCCCAACATGAGGCTTGAACTCATGAACTAAGAGATCCTGACCTGAGCTGAAGTCAGATGCTTAACCGACTGAGCCACCCAGGTGCCCCAAAATTTTTTCTTAAAAGAAGACCAGCTATATTGGATCAGGGCCCAGCCTATGACCTCATTTCAAATGAATTACCTCTCCAAATCCAGTCACATTCTCAGGTACTGGAGGTTATTATTTGAACATAAGGATTTAGGGAGTGAGAAAGAGTGATATGTGTCCATCGAATGCCATTCAAATTTGGAAATTTCTATCGGGCTAATTGATCGAGTTGGCAGGTCACCAGGAAATGGTGGTGTCTTTTCCAGTTTGAGGATTAATACAGGGCTATATGTCAGTATTTGGGGAGGTCCATGTGTGTCTGTGGTTAAGAGGCTGAAGCCTTGGAGGCCCAGGACCTCTGGGCTTTTAAGATAGACCTGATGAATGTCACTTTCTCCTCAATCGTTCAGAATCCCTCTACAGGGACTTGTCATGTGTGTATATGTATATATGCACAGTCATATATATGTTATACACACAACATGCATTTTCTGGAAAAGCAGCTGGTCCCTAGGGGACAGTGACAAGACACAGCCACTATAGGTAACAGGAAAGAAGGAGTTGTATTGAAAGTGCTTTACGGAGGACAATGGAGGCTCAAGCGAAAAGGAGAGTGATTTTTGGAGGATTGTGCCCTGGATGCCTCTTAGGAGTTGCATTCACTGATCTCTGTCCCTGAGTATCCATGCATTTGGGCTGTGCACTGTTTCCTCTGATGATGGATGTTACCAAGAGTCAGGTATGAAGTTTTCTGTGGCCTCAACTAAATTGCCTTGATGTCCGAGATGCTGGCTGGGCCATGAGAGGCCCTATGGATTTGGAGGATGCAAGAAAATTGCAGAGTCTGGGTAAGGTTAAGGTTAAAGTTGTTCCTGGGCAAGCTATTTGATTCCAGAGGCTTATTGTGACATAATGAGAAATACATAGTTTTGTCTCTGGTTCCAGTTCCTGACAGAGCTTCTGAAACCCTTGTAATTTCCTGAACAATGGGGGTGATTAGAGCTGTTAAATCACTTGGATCACTTGGAATTTCCTGGATGGTGTAAGTAAGTGTCTTTTGTTTGGGACACCTGGGTGGCTCAGTGGGTTAAGCTTCCAGCTCTTGATTTTGGCTCAGGTCATGATCTCATGGTTTGTGGGACTGAGCCCCACATGGGACTCCGCTATGGAACGTACTTGAGATTTTCTCTCTCCCTCTCTCTGCCCCTCCCCTGCTCATGCTCATGCTCTCTCTCTTTAAAAAAAAAAAAAAAGTGTCTTGTTTTGCAATAAGGTGACTCTTGGTGGGCTCCCAGATGGCTCCTGGTTTGGGGCTAGTCACCAGAAGGACCACCACCCATGACCAGAAACTCGGAACTTTCAGGGAAGGGAGAGGGCCTAGAGATTGGGCCTAGAGATTGTTGGTTTGTCTGTCTCTGTCTGCCTGTCTATCTATCCATTCATTTGAAACTTTTCTCTTTAAAATTCATACATGGGAGCACCTAGATGTCTCAGTTGGTTAAGCGACCGATTCTTGATTTTGGCTCAGGACATGATCTCACAGTTTGTGGGTTTGGGCCTCACGTTGGGCTCTGTGCTGACAGCATGGAGTCTGCTTGCAGTCTTCTCTCTCCCTCTGTCTCTGCCCCTCCTCTACTTGTGCTCTCTTTCTCAAAATAAATAAACTTAAAAAAATTCGTACATGAATCAAGTAGGTTGTTTTTTTAAAAAGTAAAGGCAATATGTGTGTGTGCTGTGTATATGTATATTTATTTCTTATTTAAAAAATTTTTAATGTTTATTTTTGAGAGAGACAGAGTGTGAGCAGAGAGTATTTATAGAAATAAATGTGTATTTTTTCATTAAAAATTTTTTTAATGTTTATTTTTGAGAGAGGGAGAGCAGAGTGTGAGCTGTCAGCACAGTATCTGACGTCTCGGGGCTCGAACTCACAAACCGTGAGATCATGACCTGAGCCAAAGTCGGACACTTAACCGACTGAGCCCACCCAGGTGCCCCAATATATATGTATATTTAATGGTTCATATTTGTGCATATATCGTATCTACATTCAGCAAACAAGTGAGTTCCCTTCTATGTTGCGGGTCCCCCAGACCACCTCAGGTTTG
>NC_043715.1:53111347-53194159 GCF_006229205.1 Suricata suricatta
CCCCCCCCCCCCCCCCCCCCCCCCCCCGGCCTGAGTGGACATCAAGACTCAGGGGAGCTTTCCGTTGGTACTTTCACTGCCTTGTGTCGTTCATGCCGAGGAAGTAACGCTGCCCAGGACTCCGCTGGGGGAGGACAGCTCCGTGCCTGGAATGTGCCTGTGCCCTTTGGCCATTTTTCTTGGCTGATGTTAATCTGAGTCCTTTAACATAATAAGCTGTAATCTGAGTGTCCCAGCTTTCAGTGAGTTCTGGGCTTGCAGAATAGCCTCCGTAGCTGCAGTAGTTTGGGCTGCATTTTGGGGTAATTTCTAGTTCACTAATGATTCCTTCAGTGCCTCTAACATGCTTTCAACCTATGGGGCTGTTTTCTTTTTCCAGAAATACTGTTCCTCCAACCTGCCTACTTGTCTTTTTATAGTTCCTGTTCCTTAGATATTTTAAAACACTGGCAACATTAATAATTAATTAGTTAGTTATTTTGAGAGGGGAGGCAGAGAGAGAATCCCAAGCAGGCCCCACACTGTCAACACAGAGCTTAATGGGGGGCTTGAACCCACGAACCGGGAGATCATGATCTGAGCTGAACCAAGAGTCAGATGCTTAACCGACTGCGTCACCCAGGTGCCCCACCTTGCAACATTAAAAAAAAAATTCCGTAGAACATTTTAAACACACTTATCAAACATGTCGTATTCTGGCATCTGTTGACTCTACATGGTTAATTTACATCCACCAAGTCTGGGAAGGTCCTTGATGAGTATAATATTGTATTTTGTTAACCTTAATATCACCCAAATATATATGCTTCGCAAGTAAGGGCTCCCACGTTTATGATTCTTGGGTAGCAAGAGTATATCATATCTACTTATTCCAGAAATTTCTGATTTGTTAAATAGGTGGACTACGGAATGTATAAATGCAGAATATCCCAATAGTATTTTCCTTCTACAAAGTGTTTAAAAAAATTTTTTTTAACGTTTATTTATTCTTGAGAGAGAGAGAGAGAGAGTGCAAGCGGAGGAAGGCAGAGAGAGAGAGAGAAGGAGACACAGAATCCGAAGCAGGCTCCAGACTCTGAGCGATCAGTGCAGAGCCCAACACGGGGCTGAAACCCACAAACCATGAGATCATGACCTGAGCCATTTGGATGCTTAATCTACTGAGCCACCCAGGTGCCCCATTACAAGCACCTTTTAAAAAAACACTTTATAGAAGTAGGGGCGCCTTTGGCTCAGGTCTTGATATCTGGTTGGTTCAAGCCCTGCATTGGGCTCTGTGCTGACAGCTCAGAGCCTGGAGCCTGCTTCGGATTTTGTGTTTCCCTCTCTCTGCCCCTCCCCTCCTTGCTCTCTCTCTCTTTTGAAAATAAATAAACAGCAATAAATAATTAAAAAAAATATTGCTTGTATTGGTGTAGCCTATATGATGAAAATAAGCAGAATAACTTCCTCTACATTCCTTCCTGTATCAAAAGGGAATGTGCCTGGCTGGCTCAGTCAGTAGAGTGTGGGACTCTTTATCCCAGGATTGTGAGTTGGAGCTCCACATTGGGCATAGAGATTACTTAAGAATGAATATATTTTTTTAAATTTTTTAATGTTTATTTATTTTTGAGAGAGAGAGAGTGAGCGAGCATGAGCAGGGAAGGGGCAGAGAAAGAGGGAGACTGAGAATCTGAAGCAGGCTCCAGGTTCCAAGCTGTCAGCACAGAGCCTGATGTGGTGCTCAAACCCACAAACCATGAGATCATGACCTGAGCCGAAGTTGGACGCTTAACCGACTGAGCCACCCAGGTGCCCCTGAAAAAATAAAAATAAAATCTTAAAAAATAGAAAAATTAAAATCTTAAAAAAATAATAAATAAGTAAAAGGAAACAGTCCTATTAAACAGGACCATGTTATTACAGGAATCACTGACACCGGAGGACGTGACCATGGACTTGATGTGAGAGGAGTGGCGGCTCCTGGCCTCCGCCCAGAAGAACCTGCCAGGACGTGATGTTGGAGAACTACAGGAACCTGGTGTCAGTGGGTGAGGACGGCTCTCCCGTCACCCAGAGGGTCCCCATCAGTGGCTTTTCCTCTGCCAGCTGCTTAACGCTTCAGAGTACCTGCAGCACTTGCTAGTGGTAGACTCTCAGGTCCTTCTCTGGCCTCAGGCAGAAGTGCACAAGGTGTCCTCTCCTGTGGGAGAGAAGCCCCTGCTGTGCACATGTGAACACTGTCCCTCCCTCACATGTAGCAGCCTCCCCGACAGAGCCCAGCCCATTCCGAAGTGTCCCGTCTTTCCCACGAGCAGGGCACCAAGCCGGCTCGCCAGACGGCTCTCTGTGCTGGAACGAGGGGAAGGACCGTGGGCGACGGGAGAGGAAGTGCGCCGTGGAGCCGTCCAGGTGAGCGGGTGACAGCAGCGAGGTGGGTGGCCGAGGAAGCCCCAATCTCCTCAGCCAGGGAAGGTTCCAGGCTGTGAGAGTGTCTGAGGATGTGTAAACAGCTGCCCTCGCATCCTTCTCTGATGAGAGCTGCATTGTAGGAGTCGAGAGGAAAACATGCCCCTTTTCTTCTTCCGAGAGCTGAGCCCTGTTGATTTATGTACATCTTGATTTTTAAAAAAGATTTTATTATTATTTTTTTTAATGTTTTATTTACTTTTGAGAGAGAGAGACGGACAGAGTACATGGGGGGGAGGGGCAGAGAGAGGAAGAAGCAAGTACAAGGCTCTGAGCTGTCAGCCCAGAGCCCAACACGGGGCTCGAACCTGTGAACCGAGAGATCATGACCTGAGCCGAAGTCAGATACTTAACCAACTAAGCCACCCAGGTGCCCCTAATGATTTTATTATTTTTTTAAAGTAACCTCTGTGCCCAAGATGGGGCTCGAAATCATGACCCTGAGATTAAGAGTCACATGATGTCCAGACTGAGCCAGTCGGGCTTTCCCATCTTCATTTTTTTGTCATTGTGTGCTTAGTTCTCTTCTTCCTACATTTCTCAACTCTTTTTTATCCACTGTCGCAGTGTCTCTAACTACTTCTTCCACATCTCCCTTGCTATGAAATTCCACCTTCTAGGTGTTACTCCAAACGTAGCTCCTTGAATTCAACATAGTCTTCCAGTTGGTTCATGTAATTGCTTCATTGCAAAGCAGTGATTTCCCTTCCCAGCATTCCACCTCGCTTTGGACGCTGTGTCCACACTGTAATCTGATCTCTGCGTTTCCGTGGCTTCATAGCTTCTTGTTCTAGACTAAATGTTTGTGTCCTCTCGAGAGTCAGATGTTGAAATCCTAAGCCCCAAGGTGATGGTGTTGGGAGGTGTGGCCTTTGAGAGGTGATTAGGTCATTACGGTCCTGCCCTTTCTGCCATTTTAGGTTGCGTCTGGAAGGTACTGCCCCCCGGGGTAGCAGGCCTCCCCAGACACCCAGTCTGCTGGTACCCTGAGCCGGGACTTCCCAGAAATAGGAAATACATTTTTGTTCTAGCAACCTGAGTGAACTAATAAGACACTTCTCTTTCTCCACTCGGAAATTGTCCAAAGGTTCTGTTTTCCATGTCTTGTTCTGTTTTCCTGTCCTTAAACTTTCCCTTCAGTTTGGGAGTTAAGACTTTATTCTCGATAAAAACTCCTAAGTTCACAGAAACTTCTGAATGAATTCAGACTTTTTAGTAAGGATCTAAAATCACTTTTCCTACAGGAAAATTTCTTCCACCTTCTTTTTTTTTTTTTTTTAAGTTTAGGGTCTTCTAACAATTTAGAAAAATGAGTATCTACTAAAGGAGGTTAAGAAAGAGCAATGGGGGGAACATGGGTGGTTTAGTCAGTTAAGTGTCTGACTTTGGCTCAGGTCACTATCTCAGGGTTTGTGGGTTCGAACCCCACGTAGGGCTGAGCTGAGAGTTCAGGCCTGGAGCCTGCTTTCAGATTCTGTGTCTCCCTCTCTCTCTGCCTCTTCCCTGCTTGCACTCTATTTCTCTCTCTTAAAACTAAGTTTAAAGAAAGAAAGAGCAATGAAAATTAAGAAAAGGTGCTGAGGTTGGAACATCTAAGAGAGGTTCCAGCAGCAGAACAAAGATGTTTTTCAGGAAAATAAGGGCCATGAACGTTATCTGGAGTTGCTGATTCAGCAAGAGGATAAACTAAGGGACAGGAATGTGACCTCAGTGTTGTCTTCCCAGTCATACAGTGACATGTGTGTATATTGCTGCACTTTGAATTCTCTCTTTATGAAATGGTCCCTAACTGCACCCTCATGTCTTCCTTCTAAGAATTCTCTTAGTACTTTGTGCCCCCAACATCGAAACTCAGCCTTGAAAATAGCGTTATCTGTTTTTCAAAAATTTCTTTAAGTTTTTTAAATGTTTGTTTATTTTTGAGAGAGAGAGGGAGCAGAGAGAGAGGGAGACACAGAATCCGAAGCAGGCTCCAGGCTCCGAGCTGTCAGCCCAGAGCCCGATGCGGGGCTCAAACTCACAAACCGTGAGATCATGACCTGAGCTGGAATCAAGAGTTGGATGCTTAACCGACTCAGTCACCCAGGTCCCCAAGGCAATGGTAACTTTCATTGCCAGGCTGACTGTTTAGACGTTATGTGTTAGTAATTGAACTAGTCGAGGTAGTATAATGAGTGGTAGGGGTTTTTTGTTGTTTTGTGTTTTCAGCTCTGGGTTGTCTTTAATTTCTACCTGGTGGCAGCTGTCTAGCAATAATAAGGAAGGGCCAGAGGCTGTAGGAAAGACAACCTATCACTGGCCCGAGTCTTGGTTCAGAAGGAGGAAAGTGGTTCTTTAGGCTGCGTAACTGAGGCCAACATGGAGACAGAAGTGCAGAATTATGGAAGAAGATGCAATCAGTTTCAAGATAAGGGATCGAAGCCCTAGGGATGTCAAAATGTGCGGAAGTCAGGTGTGATATCTGTATAGGTACAGCATGCAGGATATGACTGAAGGTAATGGTCTTCCTCTCCTGTGTGGAAGCACATCTGTCCCTGGAGAAGTCTGCGTGTCCGCCAGTCTGGTGGAATGTCCTTGGTGGCCATTCTCTCTCATGTTTGCCCGTTTCTTCAGGAACATGTCCTAGCCAGACTAAAAGTTGGATTGTGGAGAAAAGAGTCTCTCTCTCAGTGTATGACCAGGGTGATGGTGCTCTGCAGAATGAAGGGGTACATTTTAGAAAGCAGGTGACCTCCCAAGAGTATCCTGGATATGTCAAACTCAACCACCAATGGTCCAACATTGTGAATTGCCTCTCAGAGATTTTTGTTGGTAACAAGCATTGCCCTTGACCACCATAGTCTGTTTGTTTCCTTTGGTGGGGTCTTCCAAACCAGAGGGCTGAATGTTTGAGTGACTAACATCTTTGCCTCAACTTTCTTTCAGTCTTTGCATTCTCTGAACATGCCCTCAGCTTATCCTTTATCCCTAAATATTTATATACTGACGTTTTCTGCATCGCTGTGTCCACTCAGACCAGTTCCCAACATTTATGTATCCAACTGGGTACTGGCAACTTGCCATCTAATAAAAATTGAAATGTTTATATGCTTCAGAACATCCACTTACTTCCCCCACATTCTGAACCTCAGTAATATCCACCCACTTGAAGAAAGTTTCCACCTACCTCTTGACTCTAGCAAAATATTTAGGAGTGAACCTCAATTCTTTACATCCTTTCTCCTCCCATTTTGAACTCATCTGTGAGACTTGTCTTATTTACTCCACATGTATCCTCGTTTCCTCCACCTCTCTTCATCTTTGCTTTTTCTAATCGCTTCTCATAATTTGCAGCTGCCTCCCTTTTCTTTTTCTTTTTAGTATTTATTTTTGAGAGAGAGCGAGCAAGCAGGGGAGGGGCAGAGAGAGAGGGAGGCACCAAATCCGAAGCAGGCTCCAGGCTCTGGACTGTCAGCACAGAGCCCGACACGGGGCTTGAACTCATGGACTGTGAGATCATGACCTGAGCCGAAGTCAGATGCTCAACAGACTGAGCCCCCCAGGCGCCCCTGCCTCCCTTTTTTCTTTGCTCAGTTTATTTTCGCTTCCTAGAATGTAAGCTGAGAATAATACATTCACGTGTCCCCAACACCAGCACTGTGGCCGGTCCCTAACAGGCATTTTATAAGGATTTATGGAATGACCGAATGCAGCCCTCGTAATGTTGGAGGAAGTTTTCCTTCCACCTGTGTTTTCTAACAGTGGCTTTCTTATTTCTAGTCACGCTGCGTGTTTTGCAAGATGCTATTTAAAAAGCAGCCGACTCTATAATTATTCATTGTAAGTGATCTAAACTTGCTTGTATGCTTTTCCTTTTGCCACTTGATTTTTGTGTATTGTTTTTATCAGTGTTCAAAAAAGAAGGAGCACTACTAGAGACTCTTTTATACTGAGATCACACCGCCAGCACTGAAGATTGGCCAGTCCACACCGAGGCATTCATTGTTTTCTTCTTTCCTAGAAGCTGAGGAAGTTGATGATCATCTACTGTGACACTCGTGTAGCTGGAGATGCCCAAAGACAACGAAATATGGAACAATGCTGTGAACATAATGCCTTTGAAGATATTGTCCATTTGGACCACCATCAGTGTCCTTTAAGGCAAAATAGGGAAAAAACTCTGAAATCAAATTTAAATTCAGTCAGTTAAAGCAGAGGCTGTGAAATAAAGAACCCCATTGGGTGTAGTGGAGATGAGAAATCCTTTCCCCTTACAAATTAGCACGAGCAAATTCCTACTAAAATTGCCTGAAATTGGAAAACCTGTCATCACTAAGGCTCCCATTTGTTAAGCATCAGAGGACTCACAAAATTGGGAAATGCACTTATGCTGTGGATTTGGGGAATCCTTCATTAGGAAGCCTCAGCTCACTAAACGTGAGAGGATTCAGTGGGGAGAGAAACCCCATGGACGCAGTGCATATGGGAAGGCACATACCACAGAGCCCAGGCTCACTGAACACCAGAAAATTCATACAGGAGAGAAACCTTCTATAGGTGAATATGGCAAAGCCTTGTTTTATAGGAAGTCAGAAGTCATGATACACGAGAGAAATGGAAGACGAAAAACCCTCTTGATGCACTAAATGTGGCAGAGCCTTGCTCATTAAATGACATCTCATTTTACTTTTTTTTTTAATTTTTAATTTATTTTTGAGACACAGCACGAGCAGGGGAGGGTCAGAGAGAGAGGGAGATACAGAATCTGAAACGGGCTCCAGCTCTGAGCGAGCTGTAAGCACAGAGCCTGACGCGGGGCTCAAACTCACATATCGTGAAATCATGACCTGAGCTGAAGCCAGATGCTTAACTGACTGAGCCACCCAGGCGTCCCTCATTTTACTTTAGAAAACTCATACCTGAGGGAGGCCCTATGTATGATTATGGAAAGGGCTTCACCAAGAAGATTAGTTTCATTATGCATCAGTGAACTTGTACTGGTGAGAAACCCCATATATGCAGTGAATGTGGACAAGGCTTCATCCACAAGGTGGACCTCTTATAACATCAGGGAGTTCATACAAACAAGACTTCCTTTGTGTGTAGGGACTGTAGAAAATCCTGTTCTCAGGGGGCATCTGGGTGGCTCTGTTGGTTAAGTGTCCAACTTCAGCTCAGGTCTTGATCTAGCAGTTTGTGAGTTCGAGCCTTGCGTCACACTCTGTGCTGACAGCTCAGAGCCTGGAACCTGCTTTGGATCCTGTGTCTCCCTCTCTCTTGGCCCCTCTGCACTCACAATCTCTCTCTCTTTCTCTCTCTCTCTCTCAAAAATAACGAAACATTAAAAAAAGACAAGAAAAAATCCAGTCCTCAGAAGTCAGGTCTCATTACACATTGGAAAATGCGCACAGGAAAGAAACTTCCTAAATGTAGGGAATGTGGGAAAACCATCAGGAAAAAACAGCTCATTATCAATTAAAGAATTCCTTCAGGAGAGGGATCTGTGAATTCACCGTTTGTGGGAAAGCTTTTGCCTACAAGTCTTGCCTTATTAAAAATAAACACACACAAAGGAAAAACATGTAGATTCATAAAAGTGGAAAACCCTTCCAGAGTAACAACCTAGAAGTGAAACTCTGTTAATTTGGTTACTGTGGAAATGCCCTCTGTTTGTTCTCAGACATTAAATAATATCAATGGGTTCCTCGCAGATAGGAACAGAGTCCTTTTGGAACAGCCTCTTACTCGATTGGGCCCCCCAGAGATAGAAGAAAATTTGCCCAGGGGAACAAAAATCTTCTAAATGTAGTGAATGTGATTCTGCCTTCCATGGTTCATTATTTACATATTATGTCTCAAAAAAAAACACCTATGGGAAGGAAACACAGATATCTTCAGAGTAGAAAAACAGTGAACAAAAAGTTCCAGGCCGTTATATAGTTAAATGTATTTTGAGAGAAATATGATGCAGAGACTGGGAAAGCCTGATAAATTTCGTTCTTTCTATATATTGTTGATACAGAGACACAGTCTGAGGTTAGTAGCCCTGTCGTTTCTTGGCCTGCTTCTTGTGTTTCTTTCCCTATGTTCATTAGTTTCTTAAGTTCCACATGAATGACATCATAAGGTATTTGTCTTTTTCCGGGGTATTTTGCTTAGCATAATACTCACTGGCCTCCACATCAGTTGCTCAGTTTTGTCAACTAATCTGGAATGCTTGAGATCATAAGTGAAGCAAAACACTGCTGTGATTATAAAGAGAGATGGTAGTTGGTATCTGGGTGTTGCTAGGGATGAAAATCTTTATAATGTAGAGTTGGTTCATAGGAAAAAGCAGTATTTGACTAGTGGAGTTTGGGGAACATACAGTATCTGTTCAGTTTCCCTGGGAAAACGTGGAAGATGAATTGAAAAGTAGTACCCCTTTCACAGATTTTCAGGACTTTATATTATGTAAAGTTACCTGAGAAACAGCATTACAATGAATTGCTGTTCATTCAGTGAAGATGTGTGGAGTGCCTCCTTTGTACTCGGTATTGTTCTACCAGCTAAGGACACAGAGGTGAACAAAATGTCTTTGTCCTCCTGGAGTGAGTGCTAAATTAGCCGAATTAAATGTAAGTGATATCGTCATGCTTCATCTAACATACTCAGAGTATGTAAACTCTAGGTGAAATGGATATGAAATATTGGATCACAGGGTTTGGATTTAGAATGATGTGGAGTTAGAAAGATCCTAAGTACATTTTTCCCCAAGGAGAATATTTGAATGGGAGGCAAGGGAAGGACTTCCATTAATAATTTATAAATAATCAACTAATGAATGGATAAGGAAGATGTGGTATGCATGTGGTAGAATATTAGCCACCAAAAAGAGTGAAGTCTTGTGCCAGAGTCCAGCTCCAGCACGTCCAGAGCTCCCTGAAGGATGGACGGTGTTGGCGAAAGGAAGCGAGAGAGCCTCGGCTTCTTTCTGCTCACCAGGCAGGCGTCTCTGCACTGACCCGAGAGTCAACATTATTTATTGAAAAAGTGTATGGGGTAGAAAACAGAAGTGGCAGTTGCCTTAGACAATGATTTCTGATGACAAATTCTTTGGTATATAAAAATTTCCCAGAACATAGATTGGTAGAAGACTCATGCATCATCTTTATCAATAGTGACCAATGTAGGTGACTTAGATGCTTATCATATGGGGAAGGAAGGGATCTTTAGCATTCAAATATAAGGCAATGTTTTTATCATAGCAAAGGCAAAAGTTAGTTCTTTGTGAGCAGGGTCGTTAGACTGTTTTCTTGAGAGGGGAGAAAAACAAGTTTCTCAGGAAATGTAATATTTGCTCCCATAAACACAAAAGAAGAAATTCCTATAATAAGTTCCTTCACAAGGTACAATTAGCATATTTTAAGATGAGGGAGCAAGTCACTCCTGATACCAGTCAACAAGGCGCGTTGGGGGTCAGTGCTCAAGCAAAATACAAGGAGTTTTCTTGACTTAGTGAGTTCAGAAATGGCTTCCAGCAATCTTGCCATTTGCAAAGATGTGGATGGAGCTAGAGAGTATTATGCTAAGAAAAGTAAGTCAGAAAGACAAATACCTTATGATGTCACTCATGTGGAATTTAAGAAACAAATGACCACAGGGAAGAAGAAAAAAAGAGGCAAACCAAGAAATAGACTCTTAACTGTAGAGAACAAACTGATAGTTACTGGAGGGAGGGTGGAGACTAAATAGGCGATGAGGTTAAGGGGTGCACTTGTGATGAGCACTGGGTGTTGTATTAAGTGATGAAGCACTAAATTCTACACTTGAAACTAGTATTACACTGTATGTTAATTAACTGGAATTTAAATAAAAACTTGGAAAGAAAAAAATATTATATAAATAATTCAGGATACAAAAACGTTTTTTAAAAGGCCCATGTCTTACCTCCCCACATTGATTATACATTCCTTGATAGTTTTGTACTAATTCAGTAGCCACTAGCCACATTTGGCATTTAAAAGTAAATTAATTAAAATTAAATTAAACATGTATTTCCTCAAAATCAAGAGTTCACATTCCAAGAGTTCAATAGTTATATGTGGCTAGTGACTACCATGTTGGACAATACAGATGTACTGTATGACAATTACATCATCACAGACCCACCTGTTGGTTGGTCCATGATGGCCTACATGTAGGCCCACGTAGGGTCATACATTCTTTGTGACATAGCATCAAAAGATTTATATGTTGATTTGGAAGATGAAGGTGAATGGACTATAAAGAAAACAGTTCTACCAATGTGAAGAATGAGCAATTATTAAGGCAGTCCTAAAGAGTGGAATTGTTCAAAAAAGCATTCTGTGTACGTGTGTGTTATTAGGCTAAATGTTTGCCTATAAAAGGGGAGAGAGAAGAGGAACAGGATCCCCAGAGAAGCAGAAGAAAAAGCACAAGAACCTCAGTCTAAGATGGAGGCAAGCTGGGATATGAAAGGAGGTAAGATTCCTCTTGGGTGTATCAGACAACCTTTAATTTGTTCACAACCCTATCATCTTTGAACGTTGCTATAGTTTGAGTTCCCATTTCCTCTGCGACCTGCTTGACAACACATGTGGTTTGCCCTTTCTATTCCTTTTTCCTCTTATGATCGGGACTCTTGTCCTGTCCCCTCTTGCCAGAGTCTTTTGATCCAATAAAGAAATTCTGCTTGAGTCCTGGTTAGGTTAGGGAAGAAATGGATATTTGCTATGCGGTAGCTGTTTTACATTTCCATCACAAACCCTGGCTTACGATGTAATTTCAACCCAACATATATATATATATATATATATATATTTAACGTTTTTATTTTATTTTTTGAGAGAGAGAGGAAGACAATCCAAAGCAGCCTCCAGGTTCGGAGCTATCAGCACAGAACCCGAGGTGGGGTACCAACCCAGGCATGTGAGATGACCTGAGCTGAAGTGGGATTGGTCAACGGACTGACCCAGATGCCCCAACCCAACATACGTTTTTAAGCACCTTAAACTTGGGTTATCTCAACAGTTGAGATTTTATTCTGTAATGCAATCATTAGATAATTGAGAACAGGAAAAATTTCAGGATTGTATTTTACAAGGATCGCCTTGCCTGCTGTATGGAAAGGAGCTGGTACAGACCAAGGGTGCAAGCAGGGACAATTTTAGTATCAGGCGCGAGACTGGGCCGGCATAGTAATGATGGAGGAGTAGCAAGGTGGAACTGTCCTCTGCTTTGACCTGTGGTTACATGACTTCAGATCTCTGGTTCCTCCGGGCGGGGGAGACTTCTAATCTCAGGAACTGGCATTGGCAGGGGATGGGTGTGTGTGGCAAGAAGAATATGAGCTAGAGCAGGGCTAGAAATGGGTAGCAGCCTGCAAATGGCTGCCAAACACGTCTTGGTGAAGCGATGCATATGCATAGGGCTGTGGTCACTCAGGTTTTGTGTGTGTGTGTGTGCTCATTTTATTTCCTGCACGTGAATGTTCACAGCAGTTCCGGGTGCCACTTCCCAAACACTGGAAACAACCCAAAGGCAATAAGCTAGAATAAGGAGTACGTACAAGACTAATTTCACGAGTATGCGGCCGACTAATCTTTAAAGATTTTTTAAGTTAACATTTATTTTTGAGAGACGGAGCACGAGTGGGGGAGGGGCAGGGAAAGAGGGCCGCACAAAGCCTGATGCGCTCCTCGAGTCCACAGACCGTGAGATGGTGACCTGGGCCACCCAGGCGCCCCTAATCTTTAGTGACAGAAGCGGCTGAAGGGACATGGATAGGATGAGGCTGGAAGGAGGCTCACGACGTCCGTGGCTTCCTCTCTCTTTGCGACCGCCGCCTGCCCCACCGCAGGTCACTTCTCCAAACCGTGGTCTCGCCGGCACCTTCGCGGAGCTCCGGCAGCGCGGGCTCCCTCCGGGCGGACGGGCACCCGCCCCGGGGCGCACCCGCTCCGGCCACAGCGCGCTGCCTGCTTTCTAGGCAAACCTGCTGGAGCTTTTCCACGGCCTCCGAGCCTCTTCTCAATGAGAATCGAGACCGAAGTGCCTGGAGGTTGTTTTAATGTCCCGCCGAGCTGAGCCCTCACGGCCGTAGGAGCCACGTCCCTTAGATCGGGAAGGGCTCGGCCTTGCTCAGCTGGGCGCCGTTCCGCGTCCCCTACAACTAGAGGCCCTCTGTCCCTTCAAAGGTTACCGCCGTGTCACTTCGGCTTCGCGCGAGCCCGAGACAACGCGGCCCCACTTTCCCGTGAGGCCTAGGGGGTGGCAGGAAGTGCCCAGGCTTCCGTACGTCAGGCCTGCAAAGATGGCGGCCCCCAGGGCGCCGCGCGCACCTCTGACCTCATAAGGGAGAGTCGGAAACCCGTAGTCCGTTCCCCATGGAAACGCGCCAGAAACGCCGCTGAGCCCCGTCAGGTGTTCCCGGGAGAGGAGGCTGGGCGAGGAAACTAGAGCGAAGGAAGTTTGGGGAAGTAAGTTAGACCCTGAAGAGGTCGCTGCAGGTTCAGGAGACACTCGAGTCCTTGGGTGGATCTGTTTGTAGAAAAGGCGGGGAGAGGGGCGGCCTGGCGACCTCGAGGTAAGTTGGTAAGTTGTTGCTCTCCTAAGTCTGCGAAGGTAGGGCAGGGCTGGTGTGATTTTGGAGGTGAGCACGGAGGAGTCTGTATTGAATGTGTGTAATCGAGATGTTTTTGGGGTCAATCCTGAGGGGTCTGGTGGTCAGTGTTTAAAGATCTCAACAGATCAACTACTGAGAGTCCTGAGGTCAGGGTCGAGGGTCTTCGCAGGCCACTCAGCCTGTCGGTGACTGGCAGCTGTGGGGTGCTGTTTGTCAATGAAGGCGGCGTTTGGCTCGGTTCTGCAGGAATTAGGAGCTCAGTGATTCAGGATCCATTAAGGGAGGTGAGTGTACATACGTAGCTGATCCAGTTTTGGTAGTGATCCGGTGGAGTCGTGGCCTGTCTTTTGTGCAGGATTGTGTGACAGCAGGTTTGGAGGCTCAGGAGCCCTGGCTGGTTCATAAGTTGGACTCAGACTGGCTCCTGGAACAGACGGGTTGAATGTTAACATTCCTTAGAAACTTCACGTCCAAGTTCCTCCTCCATATACTTTTCTAATCTCTTTTGGCTCCCCACGTCATCCCATCCTTTTGAATACCCAGAAATAAAAGTTTTGGGGGAGGTAAACATTTCAGCAGATTTAAAATGAATTAGCCTTCTTAAAAGATTAGTCTTTTATATAAGATTCTGTGTTGATCCTTTTGTCATTTTACTGTGTATTGTTTTGGATATTTCCTTTCAAGTTATATATATATCATGTAATGTCTGCTATTTTCTCAGCATTTATTTTTAATTTTTTATGTTTATTTTTATTTATTTATTTTTAAATGTTATTATTTATTTTTGAGAGAGAGAGAGACAGCATGAGCAGGGGAGGGTCAAAGAGAGAAGGAGTCACAGGATCTGAAGACAGGCTCCAGGCTCTCAGCTGTCAGCACAGAGCCTGACGCGGGGCTCGAACCCACAAACCGCGAGATCATGACCTGAGCCGAAGTTGGACACTTAATTGACTGAGCCACCCAGGTGCCCCTGTTTATTTTTTTAGAGAGAGAGATACCGTGTGAGAGGGAGAGGAGCAGAAAAAGAGGGAGACACAGAATCCAAAGCAGGCTCCAGGCTCCAAGCTGTTAGCACAGAGCCCAATGTGGGGCTCAAACCCACGAACTGAGAGATCATGACCTGAGTCCAAGTTGGACACAATCTACTGAGCCACCCAGGCACCCCTCAGTATTTATATTTTTGAGTTGTCTTTTAATTTTAATTTTTTGGGATTTTTAAAAAATTTGATTCTATAGCTCATATTCTCTCTTTTGTTTTTTGGTGTGCTTATTGTTCTGCATGTTGAATTGTATGTACATAGGGTTATATAAAGACTTCTAAAGAGATAGGAGAGCAACATAGTTTAAAGGAAAAATTCACTGTTTCTCACTGTCCATATGGCCTTATTTCTAAAGTTATCTGAAAATTACTTTCCACTGAGGCATAGTTCTGTTCTGATTCTCCTTGTCACTTCCCCTTACCTACTACTTTAGGGTCTTACACCTAGGGCATGATTTCTGGGGAACCAAATAGACACAAATACTGGGGACCATGTGTCAAGGTGAGTGCACAGCAAGAGAGTATGTAACGCTGAAAGTAATTTTGCTCTTCGGCCTACAGGTCCTGGCAAGGGACAAGAAATGAATGAAGAAAGAGGAGGCTCCAGGACCTAGCCAGTGTCATTTCTGGAGCACTTTCGACTGGCGGCTCGATTTCCAACTAGAAGTTTAGGGCCTCTCCAGAAGAGACAAAGACAGACTATTCCAGTTCCTGGCCATTTCTCAGAACAGAAGAAAATGATCAATGCCCAGGTGATTTTTGTCTTTTTTTATTCTCTCCTTTCTTCCCTAGTATATTTATAGAGGCTGGTAAAAATTTTATAGAGTCTGGGTGGCTCAGTTGGTTGAGGATCTGACTCTTGATTTCCGCTCAGATCATGATCTTACGGTTGGCAAGTTCAAGCCCTGCATTGGGTTCTCTGCTGCCAGTGCAGAGCCTGGTTGGGAATCTCCTTTCCTCCCTTTCTCTCTGCTTCTCCCCTGCTCATGTTCTCTCTCTGTCTCTCAAGACAAGTAAACTTTATTTTTTAAAAAATCAGTATCTAGAGAGAAATAAACTTTGACTCTAACTCCAACATCATGGCAAAGTAGAATCAAGAATATAGTGTTGATGTGATTCCTAGGAAATGACCAGCATTGGAACATAAAGGATCCTCTGGGTTACATGAGCTGAGACACTGCATCTAATACGTGTGACAACTGACAAAAGAGAATCGTGTGAATCTGTGATATGCAGTGTCTGAGAGGAGAAAGCAGAAACGTTCCTCAGGGGATGTCAATATTTCACGGCCCTGAGGGCACAGGAAAAATTTTACATTCTTCTTAGAGGTGATGGGGTGGACAGTGTTTTAAGCAGTAACCTTTTTTTTTGTTTGTTTAAGTTTATTTATTTTGAGAGAGAGACTATAAGTGTGGGAGGGGCACAGAGAGGGAGAGAGAAAAATCCCAAGCAGGGCCTGCACCATCAGCGCAGAGTGTGACATGGGGCTTGAACTCACAAACTGTGAGCTCACGACCTGAGCCGAGATCAGGAGTCGGATGTTTAACCAACTGAGCCACCCAGGCGCCCCGGAACAGTAACCTTCTGATGAAAGCAGCAGCCGACCCCTACTGCTGTTCATTTCAGACTTCCACAGAGACTCCGGCGGGGGGTGGGGGGAATAGACCAAGCAAATTCAGCGAACATGGCTTTTTCAGGGGACCAAAGCAAGGCCCCAGGAACAGGCGCCTGTACTGGCATTCAAGTACAGATTTGGCATGAGATAGTTGCACAAATTTTTGTCTGGTAAGGGCTTGAGTTACTGGGTTCCAGGGTGTTTGCTTTACAGCTTCATGTTATCACAGAAAATGCTGAATCCTTTCCAATTTTAAGATCTTTTTTTTTTTAACCTATTCTTCTCTTTAGTGCTTTTGTTTCCCGTAACTATACAAATTGCTCACGAGTACCTTTTAAAGAAAAAAATCGGGGCACCTGGGTGGCTCAGTGGTTAAGCATCTGACTCTTGATCTCGGCTCAGGTCATGATCTCACGGTTTGTGAGTTTGAGCATGGAGCCTGCTTGGAATTCTCTCTCTCCCTCTCTCTGACCTTCCCCTGTTCATGTGTGCACATGCGCTCTCTCTCAAAATAAATAAATAAAACTTAAAAGCAAAAAAGTAAATTCCCTCTTCGTATCCTCTTTCCTCATTCCCTTGTACCACGTTAACGGATGTTTGGTGTGTCCGTGCCGTCCCTGGAGCTGTGTGTGCCCGTGCACGTGCGCCCACTTACACGTCACTGGATTTTTGTACATCTGTGCATGTAAGCACGCCTATCATGACATTTTGTGTATCAGTGGAATCATACTCCAAAGAACCTAATTTGTTCTTAATTCAAGTATCTAAAGAAATAATGACTGCATTGGGTTGATGACTATTAACCATACAAAATTCCATTTGTGTGTAGTCACACTCAGTGAGTTAAACTGTGTAAAGGATTTAGTGGGTGCCTCCTAAGTGATACGTGGGTCGTCCATGCCTGACATCTTTACCAACGC
Organism: Suricata suricatta; assembly: GCF_006229205.1. Taxonomy (NCBI): domain Eukaryota; kingdom Metazoa; phylum Chordata; class Mammalia; order Carnivora; family Herpestidae; genus Suricata; species Suricata suricatta. The sequence goes on from NC_043715.1 coordinate 53,127,979, forward strand.
TTAATAATACGACATTATCAGATTGCATCATTGCATTCTGGGGCTCGAACCCATAAACCGTGAGATCATGACCTGAGCTGAAGTTGCATGCTTAACCAACTGAGCCACCCAGGCGGCCCCTAAAACCCTTGTAATTCCCTAAGTGAAAAGAGTACTTAGAGGCATCTTTTAGTCCAGTATTTGGTCTTCGATCTCATCTGTGACAGAGTTCCTAAATCTCTTGGAGTGTCCTGAGTGACAGGGGCAGCTCTTGTTCTAATGATGTGACTCTAGGTGGGCTCCTGCAGAGGGGGTGGCCCGCAGAAGCCCAAGCCATGATCAGAAGTGTGGAATTTTCAGCTGTATCCCATTATCCAGAGACGGAAGAAGGGCTGGAAATGGAGCTCCTGAGCCACATGCCTGTGTAGTGGGGCCTCTATAAAATCCCAAAGGGGTATGGTTTGGAGAGCTCCCAGCTTAGTGGGCGTGGGTGCTGGGAGGGTGGCGTGCCCCTCCCCTCATGCCTCGCCCGTCCCCTTCATCGGGATGAAATCTATGTCTGTATCACATATGATAAACTAGTACACAGTTAAGGAAACCGAGTTCTCTGAATCAAGCAAATTTATCAAACCCAAGGAGGGGGTCAGTGGAACCTCCCCTCTGTAGCTTGTTAGAGCACAGGTGACAACATGGACTTGGTGTCTGAAGTGGGGGCAAGGGCCGTCTCGTGGGACCTACCCCTTAACCTGTGAAGTGTGACACTGTCTCCAGGTAGGTAGTGTCAGAATTGAGTTGAATCGTAGGCCATCCAGCTGGTGTCAGAGAAGTGCTTAAAAAACCCACAAAAACACCACATGTACTTCAGACTTGGTCTCAGCGTCGTAGTTATTATTAGCAGGGCAACTTCCTTTATATTCCTCATGAATCAATAAAAGAGAATTGTTCATACCAAACAGGACTGTGTCATTACAGGAATCGCTGACTCTGGAGGACGTGGCCGTGGACTTCTCCCGGGAGGAGTGGCAGCTCCTGGGCCCCGCCCAGAAGGACCTGTACCGGGACGTGATGCTGGAGAACTACAGGAACCTGGTGTCGCTGGGTGAGGACGGCTCCCCTCTGTCCCTCAGAGGGGGCCTGGTCAATGGCCTTTCCTTTCTCAGCTGCTTACACATCAGGGTCCCTGCACTGTTCTGAAGGGCCCATTCCCCAGGACCACCTCTGGCACATGCTAAAAGGATCTGAGGTAATAGGAGGTGTTTTTATTAGCAACACAAACGATGCCAAGTGTGTGGGGTTCTTCCGCACTGACAGTCAGGTCTCCGGCTCTTCAGGTACCAGCTACGTGTCCTGCAATCCATTTCGGTTCTGAATCTACCAAGTTGGCATCGGACTCCACAGGTTTAAGGGCTTAGTGCCACATGACTGCCCTCACTTTGGATGCCAGTTGCAAGTATTGGGTACCTGGTGTGCCCACACTTCAGTCCAGCTATAAATTGGGCATTCCTGCACCCCCCTTCTGGTCTGCCAATTTGCTGGAACAGGTCACAGAGCTGAGGAAAGCAGTTTATTTACTTAAGATTACCATTTTATGGGGGCACCTGGGTGGCTCAGTCAGTCAGGTGTCTAACTTTTTTTTTTAATGTTTATTCATTTTTGAGAGACAGAGAGAGGCAGGGGAAGGGCAGAGAGAGAGGGAGACACAGAATCCCAAGCAGGCTCCAGGCTCTGGGCTGTCAGCAGAGAGCCTGACACAGGGCTCGAACTCACAACCGTGATCACGATCATGACCTGAGCTGAAGTCGGACACTTAACCAACTGAGCCACTCAGGCGCCCCTGGTGTCTGACTCTTGATTTCAGTTCAGGTCACGAGCTAGTGGTTCATGAGATCGAGCCCTGCGTTGGGCTCTGTGCTCACAGTGCAGAGCCTGCTTGGGATTCTCTCTCCTTCTCTCTCTGCCCCTCCCCCACTCATGCACATGCACGCTCTCTCAAAATAAATGAACATTCAAAAAGAAGACTACCATTTATCCTACTATAAAGGATAAAGCTCAGCAGCCCAAAGGAAGAGACCTAGAAGGGAAAGTATGGCGGGAGGGGTGTGGACCTTCCACAACTGTCCAGGTAACCCCCCTCCCAGCACCTCCATGTGCTCACCCTCCTGGAAGCTCTCCCAGCCTGGTGGTTCAGGACTTTTTATGGAGATTTTAGGACGTAAGCATGACTACCGAACCGGTCAGCCACTGGTGATTAACTCAGCCTCGTGTGGCTGGGGACGAGGGAGGGGAGGAGCTGAAGCTCCCAACTTCTCATCACTCCTGGGGTTTGCTGGCAGCAGCCCCCAGGCTAAAGCTAGATCGGGGCCCCTGTCACCCGTCATTAGTTGACAGAAAGACACCCCTCACTCTGGAGAGCCCAAGGGCGTTAGAAGTTCTTGTGTCAGGACCCGGGACTTAGACCAAATCCCGTACCAGATGTTCCTATCATGGCTGCCACTCAGGAAACGACAAGGGCCCTGGTACAAAGACTAAACGTGTATTATGGTATCACAGCATCACGTGTGCCCTCTCCCGAGAGAAGAACGCCGCTGTGCAGATGTGAAAACCCTCAGCCCCTCACACGTAGCCTCCTCCCATCCTGACCCCCCCCCCCCCCCCCCCCCCCCCCCCCCCCCCCCGCAGCCCGACTCAAGGAGTCGAAGTGTCCCGTCTTTCCCGCGAGCAGGGTATCAAGCCAGCACACCAGACGCGCTCTGCATGCTGGAACGAGGGGAAGGACCGTGGGCGACGGGAGAGGCGGTGCGCGGAGGAGCCCGTCCAGGTGAGCGGGGCCGCGAGCTGCGAGCTGCTGCGGAAGTTCCCCTCCAGCGGCGGGGGTGGGGGGAGGCAGCCCGCGGCTGGAGGACAAGGCGGTGCTCCATGCGGCCCCCCACAGGAGAGCTTTCCCTCGAGGTCTTTAGCGGGAAGTAGAGCCCTTGTTTGCTCCTTCTGGTATCCGATCCTTGCTCTGGTTCATTTTACACCTTAATTTGCGTTGCTTTTGCCTAGTTTTCTTCCATGGGTTCTGTAGCTGACCCCTTCTTTGTGCCCCGTCAGAGTGGGCGTCCCTCTTCCTCCCCACTCCCAGCTGTGAAATGCCACTCTCTGGGGCTGCGTCCGAAGAGGAATGTGTGAATTCACACTTCTTCTGACGTTTGCACCTTCCGGCTCCTCTGGAAATGCTGATTTTCTTCCTGACAGCCAACTCCGCCCTGTATGTCCTGGCTTCACAGTAATCCGGTCTCTTCCAGGCATCAGGCCGCTTCCTAGCTTTTCCCTCAACTCAGAGGTGCTCGGTTCCTTTCCATTTTCTCTGCTGTATTCCTGATACTTGAGATTTTCCTTCTGGCTCATGAATTAAGCTCTTTCTGTTGTTGGATGAGACTCTAAATCAACACCTCCCTACGTGCTGTCTAATGTACACTTTGAATTCTAGATATGTTACCTGCCTGAGATTTCTGAGTCCCTGCATGAGAAATAGGAATCCTCTTCCCTCCACAAAAAATCCCTTGCGATCCCATTTTAACATTAGATTCTCACTTAGTACTGCCCACCTCACCCTGCCCACGCCGTTAGCTGTGGTGTTCTCGTCTGAAAGCTCTCTGCTGCTTCTGTTGACTGTTTCACTAGAAGAGACGGTTTTACCTCATCAGTTCCAGCCTAAACCAGCTGTGGCGGCCTCTGTGGCTTCCTTCCTATGGTTGTTATTTCTGATTTTCCTTTGGTTCAGCGTAGGTCTTTCCATTGTACTAGTTTCTCTAAATCATTTGTTTTTGCCATTTTTCTTTTGTATAAGCAGCTTAAAGATAATCCACATAACCTGCAATTTGCCAACTTAATGCGTACAACTGAGTGCTTTGTATCACATTAACAGGGTTATGTTACCATCCCCGGTTTTGAAAGATTTTAATCACTTTAAAAAGGAACATTTCTGAGCTCTCACTCCACGTGGATTCAGTACGTTGGTGGAGTCTGTGAGCCCGTGCTTATATAAGCCCATAATAAAGCCCTTTGCTTTTGCATGCGTGCTTCGGCCTCCCTGGGGGTCTCTGGGTTTTGGGGGCGATATTAAAATCTGGGCATAACAATCTCACAGTTCACGGGTTCGAGCCCCACGTCGGGCTCTGTGCTGACAGCTAGCTCAGAGCCTGGAGCCTGCTTCAGATTCTGTGTCTCCCTCTCTCTGACCCTCCCCTGCTCGCGCTGTGTCTCTCTGTCTTTCAAAAATAAATAAAAAAAAAAATAAATAAATAAAAAGAAACATTTCTGGGGCAACTGGGTGGCTCATTTTGTTAAGCATCTGACTCTTGAATTTGGCTCAAGTCATGATCTCCTGGGTTCTGTGTGCCTTTCTCTTCCCCTCGCCCATTCACAATCTGTCTCTCTCTCTCTCAAAAATAAATAAACGTTAAAAGGGGCGCCTGGGTGGCTCAGTCAGCTAAGCGTCCGACTTCAGCTCAGGTCATGATCTCACAGTTAGTGAGTTCAAGCCCTGCGTCAGGCTCTGTGCTGACAGCTGGGAGCCTGGAGCCTGCTTCAGATTCTGTGTCTCCCTGTGTCTCTGCCCCTCCCCTGCTCATGCTCTGTCTCTCTCTCAAAAACAAATAAACATTAAAAAAATGTTTTTAAAGAAAAATCTTTTAAAAAATAAGATAAAGAATAAAAAGAAACATCTCTTTCCAGGCCCCCAGGCTCAGGCAGCCACTGCTCTACCTTCTGTCTCTTCAGATTTGCCTGTTCTGGATATTTCATATCATCGTAAAATATTTGGTCTCTTGTGTCTGGCTTCTTGCAGTTAGCCTAATGTTTCTGAAGTTCTCCTGTGCTTTAACACATATCAGCACTTAATTCTTTTTTATTTGCAAACAATACTCCCACTGTAGGGATATGCCATATTTTATTTACTTACTCATCTATTGATGGACATTGGGTTTTTCCACTGTTTTGACTTTTATGAATTATGCTATGAACATTAATTTTTCTTGGGTATACACCAAGGAGTGGAATTCTTGGGTCATATGAAGCACAGGAAGTGTCCAAACATGGGGCTTCCAGACTCATGGTCAGCATTTCCTGCTCTCAGCCACAGTGTGTGACAATATACACAGTATTGCCAGCCAGGGAGCCTCACTTGATCCTTTGGTGTCCAGTGTTTTTACTGACGCCCAATCACACATTGCCCACATGGCTGAACTTTAATTTCTAGCCCCTCCAGAAATCAGGCTAATTCCTCTAGTCTCCAGTTCTGTGAGGATCCGGAGGTTGAAACTGCTATGGCCTGGCCCGAAGCCTCCATCATAAATCATATTGTTAGGATGTCAGTGGTCTAAGACCCCAGGAAAACGAAGCACTCCTGTCAGGATATTCCAAGGGCCTAGAGATCCCTTCCCTGGAGCCAAAGGCCAGGGCCAGACTTCTCTGTGGTGAGGGTAAATCTTCACTGAAGGTAACTGTGAACACAAACAGGAAAGGGATTAATTTAGAAATAAAGAGGAAATAGAGCTCATGGCCTTCCAATCAGAATGGAATGACAGCATGATATGAATAAGGTACATCTACATTTTGAATTATGAAGATGCTGCCATGGATTAGGAATGAAGGCATGAGATAGGAGATGTGCAAGGCCATGGGGTTGACTATACAGAGTGGCTTGGAGTTGGCTGGATGAAAGCCAGCAGTAGAAAGAGTCTGCAGCAGAAGCAATGGGGACCTGGATGAATGGGAGTGTTCATAATGATGCACATGTTTATTGCCAGGATGACTGGGTTTGATAGGTGAGTAATCGAGGTAGCTGTGCTTGGTTTTGTATTTTTTGTAGCTCTAGGTTGTCTGACCTTTCACTTGAGCAGTGGTAGTACAATAAAGAATAGCTAGGTGTTCTCAGAAAACATAAGGGTAAAGCTGAGACACCTTGATCTTAGAGGAGGAAGTTGGTCCTTTAGTACAATCTATTGCCAATGGAGACACAAATGTTGAACTACTGAAGTAGATGCTGCTGGGAGCAAGTGAAGGAACGTCACAGCAGGGACATCAAAATGGGTAATGCTTGGGTAGGACTTGTTTCTATATCTTGTACAGCAGCACATTAGCTTCTGAAGATGGCGATGGGGTTCACTGGCCAGCTGCAAGATTTCCTGCCAATCACGCTTGCCCATTCAATATGATTGGAATATATGATAAAATGACCCAGCTAGACCATGGTTGGACTCTTGTCCACCAAATGTGATTGATGTTTGGAAAGTTAGTTTGTTGGTGGTCTACAGAAAGGCAGACTTAAAAACAGGATTATGATGCAAGAGTCTCTTTCAGCTCATGTTAAATTCTGAAGGCCTTACTTTCTTGCTAGGTAACAAATCCGCTTATTGTATATACACCTCAGTATGCGTATTTCCCTGATCGCTCTAGTCAGAATTTGGTTTCTCTCTGAGCTTAAAGAATCCCCAAACTAAATGTTGGGCTGTCTAAAACCTTCATCATCTTTCATTCTCTGTCTTCCCAACGTTTCACCTGGTCCTCTTCTCTTGAATAGTAAGTATATATTATTTCCCCACTGCTATCTCCATTTATACCCCCAACCAGATCTTGATGTCTATTCTACATTTCTTTTTTTTAAAGTTTATTTATTTTGAGAGAGAGTCAGAGAGAGAAAGACTGTGCATGTGGGGGAGGGGCAGAGCAAGAGCAAGAGAACCCCAAGCAGGCTCTGAGCCTGACGCAGGGCACCCCATCCCACAAATTATGGGATCATGACCTGAGCCAAAACCAAGAGTTGGATACTCAAACAACTGAGCCACCCAGTTGCCCCTATAGTACATTTCTAACAATCCTCTCAATGTTTGCAACACAGACTTTTCCCAACACTTTCTGGATTTCAGTAATAATCTTCATCTCCATTTGACGTGTTTCTACCTACTAAGTCACTCAAGCCATATAGTTAGCAGGATAATCCTGGTTCCTAACCACTGTCCACTGAATTCATCATTCACCTGCCTTTTCTCTATGCAAATATGTCCTGTTTTTCTCCACTTCCCAGTCTCCGTTTCTTTTTTAATCACAATTTAACAAATCCAACTCCTTTCTTTTTTTCTTTTCATCTTCATTTGGTTTTTCCCAACTAGATTTAAGATCAGTGAAAGTGAGGCATGTTTCATATGTTCCAAACACCAGCATAAGTGCTTGTACATGGGAGCTATTCACTTAAACAGCTTGAAGTGAATAAACACAACTCTGATAGTTCTGGATAGTAGTCTCTTCTATCTCTGTGATCTGATGTCTTTCCAAGTTCTGCGGAAAACCTTGTCATTTGCTGCCCAAAATGACTTGTGTTTTAGTATCTCTGCAAGTTCCTAGTTAGAAAGCAGCCAAATGTGCATACATTGTCAACTGTGTAACCCTATTGATACACTTACTGCTTTTTCCTTTTGTCTATATTATTGTGTTTTTACCAGTGTATGAGAGATAAGGAGCATTTATGTATGGCATTCTGTATTATACTGTTGTCACTAAAATGCCATTTTTAAGAAACACCAAAGAATTTTTTAAACTTTTATTCAGGGGCGCCTGGGTGCCTCAGTCAGTTGGGTGTGTGACTCTTGATTTTGGCTCAGGTCATGATCCCTGGGGTCATGGGATTGAGCCCTACATCGGGCTCCAGGTGTGGAACCTGCTTGAGATTGTCTCTCTCTCTATCCCTCTCTCACACTCTCTTTCTAAAAGATAAAAAGAAAATACAGTTTTAATCTCTCTTTCTCTCTAAAAAAGAGAAAAACCCAAAGTTTTATTCAAAACAAGATTATGATTCATTGTTCTCTTCTTTTCTAGAAACTAGGAAAGTTGATAATCACCTGCAGGGTCACTGGGGAGATCAAAGAATGCTGAAAGGTATGGAACTGTACCCCGAACACCACGCATTTGGAAATACCGTTCCTCAAAGCAGAAGTCATTTTCCTTTCAAGGAAAATCATATGTTTGAGTTCTGTATAAAAACTTTGAAATCAAATTTAAGTTTAACCAATCAGAGAAAAATCTATGAAATTAAGAGCTCTACTAAAGTCAATGGAAATGAGAAATCATTTCTGCATGGTAAGCATGAAGATTTTCATTCTGTGGTTAAATTCCCTGTAAATGCAAAACCCGTCAGCAACAAGTTCCAAGTCACTAGGCATCCGAGAACTCGTGAAATGGAGAAAGCCCACGTGTGTGGTGAATGTGGAAAAGGCTTCATTAAGAAGTCTCAGCTGACAGATCATCACAGAGTTCATACAGGAGAGAAACCTTATGGGTGCAATATTTGTGCAAAAGTTTTCTCCAGAAAGTCCAGGCTCAATGAACATCAGAGAATTCATAAAAGAGAGAAATCCTTTATATGCAATGATTGTGGAAAGGTCTTTACCATGAAGAGCCGTCTAATTGAACACCAGCGAACTCACACCGGAGAGAAACCCTACGTATGCAGCGAGTGTGGCAAAGGTTTCCCAGGGAAGCGTAATCTCATTGTGCACCAGCGAAATCATACTGGAGAGAAGTGCTATGTGTGCAGTGAATGCGGAAAAGGCTTCACTGGGAAGAGCATGCTCATCATACACCAGCGAACTCACACCGGGGAGAAACCCTACATCTGCAGCGAATGTGGGAAAGGCTTCACCACGAAGCACTATGTCATCATACATCAGCGGAATCACACAGGGGAGAAACCCTACCTATGCAATGAATGTGGGAAAGGCTTCACCATGAAGAGTCGACTGATTGAACATCAGCGAACTCACACCGGAGAGAAACCCTATGTATGTGATGAATGTGGAAAAGGCTTTCCCAGGAAGAGTAATCTCATTGTGCATCAGAGAAATCATACGGTAGAGAAGTCCTATGTGTGCAGTGAATGCGGAAAAGGCTTCACTGTGAAGAGCATGCTGATCATACACCAGCGAACTCACACCGGGGAGAAGCCCTACATCTGCAGTGAATGTGGGAAAGGCTTCCCCTTGAAGAGTCGGCTGGTCGTACATCAGCGAACACATACTGGAGAGAAACCTTACAGATGCAGTGAATGTGGGAAAGGTTTCATTGTGAATAGTGGGCTGATGTTACACCAGCGAACTCACACTGGAGAGAAACCCTATATATGCAATAAATGTGGGAAAGGCTTTGCCTTCAAGAGCAATCTTGTGGTACACCAGCGAACTCATACTGGAGAGAAACCCTTCATGTGCAGTGAGTGTGGAAAAGGATTCACCATGAAACGCTATCTCATTGTACATCAGCAAATCCATACAGGAGAGAAATCCTATGTCTGCAGCGAATGTGGTAAAGCCTTTGCTGTGGAAACCGAGCTCATTTTACATCAGCAAATTCATACTGGAGAGAAACCTTATGCATGCAATGAATGTGGGAAAGGCTTCGCTGTGAAAAGCCGTCTAACCGTTCATCAACGAACGCATACAGGAGAGAAACCTTTTATATGCAGTGAATGTGGAAAAGCGTTCTCCTCAAAGAGAAATCTTATTGTACATCAGAGAACTCATATTGGAAACAAACCCTAATGATACAGCGAACGTGGTCACACCTTGAGAAGGAAAATATGCCTTGTGCCACATCAGAGATTTCAAACAGCACTGACTTTATTTGTGCCAACTGTGGAAAATCCTGTTCAGTACCTACCAGGTAATTTATGCAGGAGACAAACTGCACGTATGTGGTTGATGTGACAAAGTCTTCCTACACCAAGTCAGCACCCATTGTACATCAAAGAATTCATAGAAGAGAAAGACTTGATGGATTCAATAACTTGAGGATTACCTTTCTCTCATTTGTCAAGCCTTGTTAATACGAGAAATGGGGGCATCTGGGTGGCTCAGTCAGTTAAGCGTCCAACTTTGGCTCAGGTCACGATCTCACAGTTTGTTAGTTTGAGCCCCGTATCAGGCTCTGTGCTCTCAGTGCATCAGGCTCTGCACAGAGCCTGCTTCAGATCCTCTGTCTCCCCCGCCCCTCTCTCAGCCCCTGCCTTGGTTGCATTCTCTCTCTCTCAAAAATAAACACTAAAAACATACACACAAGAAATGTATAAGTCAAAGTACATACTCCTTTGCAGGGAATCTGAAATTACATACAGGTGAACCTAGGCAGGAGACAAATAATGATAGTTCAATGAACTCATTAAACATCAGTGTGCTCCCAGCATACCTGAAAAAGTCAGTGTAGATTAATTAGCCTGTTGTTAGATTTTCGCCCTTGGGAAATCTAATGAATCCAGAGAACGTGCTAGTGCCTTCAGTGATTAATTACCTCACTCCGTAGGTCAAAACAGGTAGACAAAACCCTCTGAGACATTCAGTGAAGAAAAGTCTTGAGGAAACATTTTTTAGGTAATCATATATCTTAAAAGCATACACTAAGATGAATCTTGTGACTGGAGAGAGCAGGAAGCCTCCTATAGGAATAAAGATCCTAACGAGTGATGACGGCAGATCACCAGTAAGCGTACACACGGTAGCAACATGATGATCGTGGGAAAGTCTTTGCCTAGAAGTAGAACTTCAGTAGTTGCCTGAAAGTCATGCGGAAGGAAAATGGCAGTGTCCTATGGCAGGATTTTAGTGATACATTCTGCCTCATCATTTCTCATGAATTCAAACAGAAATAAACCTCACGAACACACTAAATATGGAGCAACTAGCAAAATAGAAATTCTGAAGGAAAGAAGCCTCATGAAAATGATGCATACCTGCGTTTTCTGTCACAAGTCTAACCTGATTCCATTTTGGGGCAGGGTACCTTGAACCGTGTTCTCAGTGATTCCATAATTTTAAAGTAGGGTGTTCTCAATGCTGATGAAATGTTAAGGAAGGGGTGTTCTGTTCCCAACCTGTGTCATCTGATTAGCTCTTGCATTTCTGAGGCTCTAAATTCATCTCTTTCAGGCAAAAGAAAAAGGAATATATTTATAAATGTAATTTAACATATTTGGGTGTATTTATCCAAGTTTATAAGTAGCATTAAGTACTTTACAATAATAACCTTATATATGATTTTTCTAAAATTTTTTGAAATAATTTTCGACTCACAAGAAGTTATAAAGTGTACAAAGTTCCTGAGTACTTGCACTCAGCCTTCGTAGTGACATGATCGTACATAATTGTAATACACAATCAAAATCAATACAATAGGGGCGCCTGGGTGGCTCAGTCGGTGAGTGTCCGACTTCGGCTCAGGTAATGATCTCACAGTTCGTGGGTTCTAGCCCCACATCAGGCTCTGTTCTGGAGCCTGCTTCTGATTCTGTGTCTCCCTCTCTCTCTTTGCCCCTCACCTGCTCATTATCTGTCCCTCTTTGTCTCTCAAAAATAAATAATTGTTTAAAAAATTAAAAAAACACCCCAAAACCAATATAATAACATTGGCAGAATGCTGTTAAACTATAGACGTTTTTTGGTTTTCACTAGTTTTTGCATGCACTAATTTATGTGAGGTTTGGTTTTGTTTTTTAGTGGAGAGTTCTAAGAAACTTTATCACATGTCTAGATTTCTGTAAATCCCACCACAAGCAGGAAGCAGAATTGTGCCAATATACAGAACCATCCTCGTGCTGCCCCTCCATAATCACACTCTCCCCACAGCCCTGACCCATGGCAACCACTGACCAGTACTCCTTCACTCTGATTTTGTCATTTCGGGAGGCTGTTAGGATGGAGCGATACAGCATAGCCTTTGAGACTTGATATCATGCGGCAAATTGTCCTTAGGTTCCATCCACTTTGTTGGGCATATAAATAGTTTTACTTTTTGTTACAGAGTAGTGTTCTTTTGTGACGAATGTAACATGGTTTAGCTGTTCCATGTTGATGGCCTTTGGGTTGTTTCTAGTGTTTCACTGTTATGAATAAAGATGCTATGAATCCAATTTTGTGTGAACCTGAGTTTCATTTCTCTGGAATAAGGACGTTTGTTAAGTTTGTGTTTGTAAGAAACAGCCAAACTTTTCCCAAGGAGCCATACTAATTTACATTCCTACCAGCAGTGTACAGGTGCTCCAGTGGTGTCTATTCTAGTACTTGGCATGGTCATATCAGATCCTAGACATCCCATCCGGTGTGTGCAGCATATAATGGTGGTCTGCGTCCTCAACAGCATGTGATGCTTAGTACCTCTACATACGCTGAGAACCATATCAGGGAAAGTTGTTACTTTAGCTTTGAACCATCAAACATAATTTTAAAAACTCAAAGGGAAACAACCTATTACATCTGGTGTTTTCCTTTTATTTGATATTTTAATTTTAATTTTATTTTTAAAATTTATTTATTGTTTAATATACATCCAGGTTAGTTTGCATATGTTGCAACAATGATTTCAGGAGTAGATTCCTTAATGCCCTTTCCCATTTAGACCACCCCCTGCCGACCCCTCCAGCAACCCTCTGTTCTCTATATTTAAGAGTCATATATGTTTCATCCCTTCCCTTATATTTATCTGTTTTGTATTTTAAATTCCTCATATGAGTGAAGGTATATAATACTTGTGTTTCTCTGACTAATTTTGCTTAGCATAATACCCTCCACTTCCATCCACGTAGTTGCAAGTGGCAAGATTTCATTCTTTTTGATTGTTGAGTAATACTCCATTGTATATATATCTACCACATTGTCTTTATCCATTCATCTGTCAATGGATATTTGGGCTCTTTCCATACTTTGGCTATTGTTGATAGCGCTGCTGTAAACATTGGGGTGCATGTGCCCTTTTGAAACAGCACCCCTGTATCCCTTGAATAAATACCTAGTAGTGCAATTGCTGGGTCGTAGGGTCATTCTATTTTTTATTTTTCCAGAGTGGCTGCACCAGTTTGCATTCCCACCAGCCGTGCAAAAGAGATCCTCTTTCTCCACATCCTCGCCAACATCTGTCGTTGCCTGAGTTGTTAACGTTAGCCATTCTGACAGGTGTGAGGTGGTGTCTCATTGTGGTTTTGAGTTGTATTTCTCTGTTGATGAATGATGTCGAGCATTTTTTCATGTGTCTGTGAGCCACCTGGATGTCTTCTTTGGAGAAGTGTGTATTCATGTCTTTTGCCCATTTCTTCACTGGATTACTTATTCTTCACTGGTGTTGAGTTTGATAAGTTCTTTATAGATTTTGGATACTAACCCTTTATCTGATATGTCATATGCAAATATCTTCTCCTATTCTGTCAGTTGCCTTTTAGTTTTGCTGATTGTTTCCTTCTCTGTGCATAAGCTTTTTATTTTGATGAGGTCTCGGGGCGCCTGGGTGGCTCAGTCGGTTAAGCCTCCGACTTTGGCTCAGGTCAGATCTCACGTCCATGGGTTCGAGCCCTGCGTCAGGCTCTGTGCTGACAGGTAGCTCAGAGCCTAGAGCCTGCTTCCAGTTCTGTGTCTCCTTCTCTCTCTGCCCCTCCCCCTCTCATGCTCTGTCTCTTCTGTATCAAAAATAAATAAAACATTAAAAAAAATTTTATTTTGATGAGGTCCCAATCATTCAATTTTGCTTTTATTTCCTTTGTGTGCAGAGCTGTGTTAAGTATAAAGTTGCAGCCAAGATCAAAGAGGTTTTTGCCTGCTTTCTCCTCTAGGATTTTGGTGGCTTCCTGTCTTACATTTAGGTCCTTCATACATTTTGAGTGTATTTTTGTATGTGGTGCAATAAAGTGGTCCAGGTTCATTTTTCTGCATGTCGCTGTCCAGTTTTCCCAGCATCATTTGTTAAAGAGACTTTTTTATTCCATAAGATATTCTTTCTTGCTTTGTCAAAAATTAGTTGGCTATACGGTCCCTTTTCTTCGTTCCTGATGCTTCATGTTTCCTTCTGTCATTTCCCTTTTGTTAAAATTTCCTTTATCAATTCCTGAGGAGGTCTGCTGGCAACAAATTGTTAGTTTTCTTACTGAAAAGGCTCTTGTTCTCTTTTTTTTTTCCCTGGTTCTTCTTTGGTCAGTAATTTGTCTTAATATATTAAGGATATGCAATCTAGTCTAAAAGTCCTACCTGTGGTACAAAAAAAAAAAAAAAAAAGACACTTGCCATGTAGTGTTATGGTAAAATTCAATTACCAACTTAGTGTTGAGTAATTCATTTCTTTAAAACACTTTTCAAATATTTATTCATTTTGAGAGAGTGTGGGTGCATGTGCATGATTTGGGGATGGGGAAGAGAGAGAGGGAGAGAGAATCCCAAGCAGGCTCCACGCTGTCAGTGCAGAACCCAGTGTGGGGCTTAAACTCATGAACTGTGAGATCATGACATGATACTAAATCAGATGCTTAAGTGACTAAGTCACCAAGGTGCCCCTAAAAATATATTTTTTGAGCATTTACACTGTGCCAGGCACCAATGTAGTCACTGGGGGACACATCAATGAGCAAAATGAAGAAAACAGTCAAAGTCATGGCCTTAATGGCACATGTGGTGTTGCAAATGTAACTGAGTAAAATAAATGCATGATAGAAAGTCAGTTCTGCTAAGTGCTATGAAGAAATGTTAAGCCTAGTACATGGTTGTAATGGAAGAGCTATTTTAGTAAAGGTTTTCAAGGAATGCTGTTCTGAGCCGATGTAATTTTTTAAAATAGTTTATTGCCAAGTTGGTTTCCACAGTGCTCTTCCCCACAAGTTCCCCCTTCCATGACCATCACCCGCCTTCCCCTTTCCTCCTCTCTCTTCAGCCCTGTTTCAGTAATCAAGAGGGTCTCATGATTTGCCTCCCTCCCTCTCCCTTTCTTTTCCCCCCTTTCCCCTTCCCATGGTCCCTTGTTAGGTTTTTCCTATTAGACCTATAAGTGAAAACATATGGTATCTGTCCTTCTCCGCCTGACTTATTTCAGTTAGCATGACACCCTTGAGGTCCATCCACTTTGCTACAAATGACCATATTTCATTCTTTCTCACTGCCGTGTAGTATTCCATTGTGTATATAAACCACATCTTCTTTATTCATTCATTGGTTGATGGACATTTAGGCTCTTTCCGTGATTTGGCTTTTGTTGACACTGCCACTAGGAACATTGGGGTACATGTGCCCCTATGCATCAGCACTTCTGTATCCCTTGAGTGGATCCCCAGCAGTGCTATTGCTGGGTCATAGGGGAGTTCTATGGATTGTTTTTTGAGGAACCTCCACAGTGTTTTCTAGAGCAGCTGCACCAGTTTACATTCCCACCAACAGTGTAGGAGGGTGCCCATTTTCCACATCCTCTCCAGCATCTGTAGTCTCTTGGTTTATTCATTTTAGCCACACTGACTGGTGTGAGGTGGTATCTCAGCATTTTTTTGATTTGTATTTCCCTGATGATGAGTGACACTGAGCATCATTTCATGTGCCTGTTGGCCATCTGGATGTGCTCTTTGGAGAAGTGTCTGAGCAGATGTAATTTGAACCTCCAGTACCTAAGTGTACTGAGGGTAAGCAACAAGCCAGAACACTCCAGATCTGTGTCTAAGTGTTTTCTCTGGGCTTCCTGCCTCAGGATTCTCTGAGAAACTTGAAAAAGATACAAATCCTTGAGTCACACCCCAGACCTCCTAAACCAGAGCCTCTAGTATTGGGGCCCAGAATCCTGAGTTTAAAAAATGATCTTTATGAACTATATTTAAATTTTAACATCTCTGCCCTAAATCCTGGATTAGTGTTCCTGTCCCCATCTCCACACTGTAACCGGGTGGATTCTGGGCAGACACTCTATAGTAAAAAAATCAGACGTGAATGATCTAGCAACCAAACCCTTAGAACTCTTCCACTTCTTGTCTTTCTACACATCTACACATCTACCATGCCACGGCAAGGTCAGATCAGCTCATTCCTGAAACTGATCAGGCAGGGTCCAAGAATGGGCTACCCAGGCTGCCCTGAGCTCTCTGTACCAGATGCTGAACTCACTTTTCAGAGCTTAGCATCCCATGTAAATAGGGCTGCCCACTTGATCCCTGAAGGGAATATACCCTTACTCTTAAGAAATTGTGCAAATAATAACGTTTTAAATGTTTAGAAATTAGAAAACATATAAGCAAATGAAGAAATTTTAAATCACCCATAACTCTACCTGAGAGTCTAGCACTATTAACAGTATCATCTCCCAAAATTTTTCTTTTTTTTTTTTTTAATGTCTTTAGTTCATTTTGAGAGACAGAGCGTGAGCGGGGAAGGGGCAGAGAGAGAGGGAGATATAGAATCTGAAGCAAGCTCCAGGCTCTGAGCTTTCAGCACATAGCCTGACATGGGGCTCCAACCCATGAACTGTGAGATCATGACCTGAGCTGAAGTCAGATGCCCAACCGACTGAGCCACCCAGGCGCCTCTCTTCTCCCAAAATTTCAAACATAAGTATATGTCTTTCATGAAAGGAAAATGAGGCTATTTTTTATATTTACTGTGTTATGAACATCTACATCATTAAATACTCTAAAACCTTTCTAAAATTATCATTTTGTAATACCAAAGTAACAGAATCATAATACAAAGATGTATTAACAATGGAAAACTGCAAAAATTGGTAATGTGAAAACTTTTAAAAAAATGATCATACCTCTTTAGTGATGCAAGAATGAATTTATTTATTTATTATATTTTCCAAGATTTTATTTTTTAAGTAATTTCTACACCCAACATGGGGCTCACACTCACGCTCCACCAACTGAGGCAGCCAGGCACCCCAAGAATATGAAAAATTCTGACATTCACTACCCATAAGTATAAACCCTGAAGTAATCCAAACTAAATATTTATTTAACCAATCACAAATACTTATGATTTGTTCCCATAATGGGATTTATAATATCTATACAATGCAGCAGATATATTTTTTCTTCTTGAGAATAATAGAAAAGTTCTATTTCCTTACTTATATTGACAATTCTAGTATATTCTTTTCTTTTTTTAAGCTTATTTATTTTGAGAGGGAGAACAAGCAGAGGAGGGGCAGCGAGAGAGTCAGAATCCCAAGCAGGCTTTGTATGGTCAGCACAGTGCAGTCTGACATGGGGCTCTGTCTTATGAATGGATCTCATGAACGGTGACATCATGACCTGAACTGAAATCAAGAGCCAGAGGCTTAAGCGACTGAGCCACGCAGAGGCCCCTGTAATATATATATATATATATATATATATTTTTTTTAATTTTATATACTGTTTCTCTGAGTGGATATCCACAATTTACCAAAGTATTCGTGTACATTTAGGTTTTTTTCTTTTAAATTACAAAATGTGGTTAATATTAAGAAAAATGTTTACCAAGTAAACTGTTCCAATTAGAATTTCTAAGTCAAAGGGAATGAAATTTTTAGATGCAGGTTGCCTTCTAAAAAGGGAGTAGCTACTTAACATCCTCTATGATTAAACCTCCCACGACTAAATAGTAAAATTTTAAAGCGTGCTCTTTTTTTTTTTTTAATTTGGGAAATGTGCAAAGTATGATCATTGCATCATCTCGTAATTTCATGTTCTCCAATGCCCCACGGTCACTTTCATTTATCTTTGGAAGGAAACATACATGTTTGCAGCTTCACTTCATCACTCCCCCCCCCCCCCCCCCCCCCCCCCCCCCCCCCCCCCCCCCCGAGGTAAGGTAGCTAAACATCCACTGCCAGCGGGACGTTAGTTTCTTCAGGAAGCTCTGCCCTATTGACTTCGTCCCTTCAATGGCAGTCTTTGTTAAACACAACCACTCTCTCCCCACACTAAGACGTCAAGTGACCACTGCTTTGTCAACTCTGTGATCGCCGCCTCTCCAGCGATGTCTCAGTTTCTACAAACCTTTTTTCCCGCCATCGGTCCGGGCCAGAGCCCTTCTCAGCCGTACGGACACCCGCCCCCCTCTAAGATGGCGGCGCCCATGATGCTCCAGGCCGACGGCGGCGCTCGGCCGTTCACAAGGGTGCCGCCATCTTTCTTTCCCTGGCCTATAAATATACCTGGCGGCCCTAGATAAGCACTGGCCTTTGAAGTGTCGCCCGGTTAGCACCGCTTTGTTGGTTATCCCTCGAAAGGAAGAGGTAAAAACACTGAGGTGGCCAGTAATGATTTTGGTCTTCTCCCTTAGCCGCTCTGGCCCCTCCCGTCAGAAAGGCCAGGGTGGGCGTGGCCTCTTACGTCATAGAGCGGAGCCCGCCTCCAGAGCTCCGAAATCCCGCAGCGCGCTCAGGTCCTCGCGGGATTCGTTGGTTTCGGTGGATCCGAGTGCTCTAGTATCTCTAGGAAGGGCTTCCTAACCGGAAGTAGCTTCGGACGTGGGTGGCCTTTCGTCTCTACCCGCGGCGTTGGAAAAGTTCGGGTTCAGGTGAGTCCGGGTTCTGGGATTGGCTCTCGGCCTGTTGGGTCCGTGAAACCGGAGAGTGTGTGAAGGACCGCAGTTGGGGTTTTATTTGGTTTCTGTCATTGAGGGATCCGGGGTAGTGATGGGGCCTTTGGGAGTCGGTGATTAAAAGTCTGAGGAAATGATCGACCTACAGGCCGACTGTGTTAGGGTTCGAAGTCCACGTGGATCACTCTGGTTGTGGGACTAGGTGCTTAAGAAATGGAGTGGTAAGTCTTTTTTCGTGCACGCGTTAGAGAAGCCTGGGTTGGTTCAGAATGGCGTTTAATAGAGGACTCACTCTTAGAGACGCCTGGTGGGCGCTGTCAGTGTTTGAGGAGGTCCAGGGTCCCCGGAGAATCGGAAGGTTCTGGCTCAAACCTTAAATGCCGGAAACAGACCTGAAGCCTGCATTTCCCCAGTTAATACAAACCCAGTTCACTCCTTCGAGATCTTCACGGACTTTAGACGTGCCCATCAACGATTCTTCTCACTTTCCCACAAAATTCAGTGTGTTCGGAGTGAGCTAGTGATATAATATTTACTGTTAAAGATGTAGTTCTTTTTTTTTAATGTCTTATTTATTTTGATTCAGAGAGAGACAGAGCATGAGAGTGGGAGGGGCAGAGAGAGAAGGAGACACAGAACCGGAAGCAGGCTCCAGGCTCTGAGCTGGCTGTCAGCACAGAGCCTAACGCGGGGCTCGAACCCACGAACGTGAGATCTGACCTGAGCCGAAGTCGGAGGTTTAACCGACTGAGCCACCCAGGCGCCCCTAAAGATGTAGTTCTTGTTCTTGCCTTTAAGTTTACTTTCGGGGCGCCTGGGTGGCTCAGTCCTTCAAGCTTGGGACTTCGGCTCAGATCATGATCTCATCAGTGAGTTCGGGCCTTGAGTCAGACTCGGTGCTGACAGCTTATAGCCTGGAGCCGGATTCTGGGTCTCCCCTCTCTCTCTGCCCCTCCCCTGCTGCCGCTCTGTCTCGAAAATAAACATTTAAAAAAATTTTTTTAACGTTTATATTTGAGAGACAGAGAGATTATGAGCAGAGGAGGGTCAGAGAGAGAGGGACACACGGAATCTGAAACAGGCTCCAGGCTCTGAGCTAGCTGTCAGCACAGAGCCCAACGCGGGGCTAGAACCCACAAATTGTGAGATCATGACCTGGGCCAAAGTCAGACGTTCAACTGAGGGAGCCACCCAGGCGCCGCAAACATTAAAAAATTTTAAGTTTACTATACTTTTGGAGATTTAAAAAATATGTATATTTTCGAGAGAGAGCACACATAATAAGCGGAGGAGGGGTGGAAAGAGGGGGACCAGAGGATCCGAAGCAGGCTCTGGGCTGATGGCAGTGAGCGCAGTGCCAGCTGGAACTCAAACCCTGAGGTCATGACCTGAGAGTGAAAGCCTCAGGGACACCAAATAGAGGCACAGTTGGAAATACTGGGGTCCTTTCAGGTAAGTGCACAACAGCAGTAACAATACCCGGGCCCAGAGGGAATGTTATAGTCAAAGTCTGTTTGCTCTTCATCCTGTAGGTCCTGGGTCCCCAGGAGCAAGAGAGATCAAGAGAAGGAATGAGGGAAGAAGGAGGACGTTCTTGCACTTGGATATCATTGCTTCTGGGGACGACTTCAAGCGGACACCAAGATTTCTGACTCTAAGAACTTCGTGGCAGTTGCAGGAGACACAAAAGACATAGAACCCATGTTACTGCTTCCTGAGCACAGAAGAAAATGATCAAGGCCCAGGTGATTTTCGTTTGTTACGTCTTTTCTGTGTCTTCTGACAGATTTGTGGTGACCTAGAAAAAGTAATCAGTTCAACTAAAAGAAGTATAAATTTGGATATTTGAGTTCTAGGGAGAAATTAACTTAGACCCTAAATTCAAAAGCAGGGCAAAGGGAGATCAGGAATATATGACTCTCGGGGTCATCCTGAGGACTAACGTCAGAACCCTGGGGGTCACGTTAGCTGTCACTTGGCATCTGGTATCCCTAACAGACGTCACAGCCAGACAGACACGAAAAGCTATGTGATGTCCACTGACTCTGTGGGGAAGGCAGACCGGTTTCTTGGGGAATTCTGTAATTTATGTAACGTTAGGTCTTAGGAAATTTCTTTGCTGGATGTTTGGAGGGGATCATTGAGGCATATCCCCACCCGCAACCTTCTGGTAAGTGGAAAAGCTGATTTCCTGTAGCTGTCTCTTACAGAGGGCCTCCTCTGGGAATATGCCAAGCCGAGCTCAGTGGCTACAGTTCTTCAGAGCACCATAGCCTGGTGACCCAGCGATCCAGCTTCATAGCAGTCCGGTTTTTATTCAGGAATAAAACCACTGAAATGGCCGAGGAAAGTGAAAAGGCTGGATGGCTTCCGAATTATCTCTATGAATAGGTAGCTGCAGTGGAGTTTGAGTGGAGATTTGGCAGTAGGAAGTGGAAAGTGTTTTTCTCTATTAAGGGTTTGAATTGGGGCACTTGGGTGGCTCAGTTGGCTAAGCATCTGACTTTGGCTCAGGTTATGATCTTGCGGTTCCTGAGCTAGAGCCCCACATCGGGATTTCTGCTGTCTGCACAGAGCCCGCTTTAGATCCTCTGTCTCCCTTTCTCTCTCTCTGCCCCTCCCCAACATGTGCTTTCTCTTTTCTCTCTCAAAAATAAATAAACATTAAAAATAAAAGGCTTGGGGCACCTGGGTGGCTCCGTCAGTTAAGCATCTGACTGTGGCTCAGGTCATGATCTCACGGTTTGTGAGTTTGAGCCCCACATCCGACTCTGTGCTGACAGCTCAGAGCCTGGATCCTGCTTCAGATTCTGTGTCTCCCCTCTTCTCTCTAACCCTCCCCCACTCACTCCATCTTTCTCTCTCTCAAAAATAAACAAACATTAAAAAAGGGTTTGGGTTGTTGGCATTCATGGGGTTGGATTTAAAACTTTCAGAAAGTGTAGAAAAAGGAGTGCCTGCATCACTCAGTCAGTTAGATGTCTGACTTCAGCTCAGATCATGATCTCATGGTTTGTGGGTCTGAACTCTACCTTGGGCTCTGTGCTGACAGCTCAGAGCCTGGAGCCTGCTTCAGATTCTGTGTCTCCCTCTTTCTCTGCGCCTCCCCATTCATGCTCTGTCTCTCTCAAAAATAAATAAAAACATTAAAAAAAAGAAAAAGAAAGTGAAAAAAAAGTTTCAGACTTTCAGAAAGTTTGGTATCTTGAAAAGAAAAAAAAGCGTGGTATCTTTTCTTATGTTTAGGTTACCTCCCTTTTTTCTTCTTTTAGCCTTTTTCTTTTATGTACACAGGTGATTTATGGTAAAAGAGTGCCTGGTGTGGCATTAGCAAACACCTGGTAGTGCACACTTTGTGCGCATGTGTGTGTGTTTACAAGTGCATGCATGCGTATGTGTACATATCACATACCTAAATGTATATATTTATCATCACATTCTACATGAATAGAATAATACTCTAAATGACACAGGTGAGTATAAAGAGGCTTCCTGTTAGCTGAATGACCAAAGGCCCATTACCACTTGGACAAGAAAGGTGACTGCATTTGACTGAAGCTCAGCACCTGCACACCCATACGATCACAAGTTCATTGTCATACTCAAAAAACAAACAGGGGCGCTTGGGTGGCTCAGTCACTTAAGCCTCAGACTCTTGATGTTGGCTCAGGTCGTGATCTCACGATCATGAGATCGAGCCCCACATGGGGCTCTGCACTGAGGGCACAGCCTGCTTGGGATTCTTGCTCTCCCTCTCTCTCTGCCTCTCCCCTGCGTGTGCACATGCACATGTGCACTCTCTATAACTAAACCTTAAAAAAACCCAAAACTTTGGAGGTTTACTTTGGAGGTTTATGAAATATTTGATATTTGAAATAATAAATAGCATAGTCACACATATGTTTAGAAGTTTACTCTGAATTTAATAAATTCAGGGTGAAATCATGCAGACTTCCCTGATAGCGGCTTAGTACTCCTTGATACTAACACTTGTGTATGAACCGCCTCTGCGGGGTGAACCACTGTTCCCATCATGTACTCCTTTCACGCTGTTGTTAGGGTATTGGCATTGTTTACCTGTTGGTGCCTCCAAGCCAGCTTTCTTGTTGATTACCTGACAGCAATGAACTCCAGATGTTGCAGGAATAACAATGAAATCATTCACCAATTGATGAATATTTAGATATTTTCATTCTTACAAACTATGAGAATGAACGGCCTTGTTAATCGCTTCTTGTGAAATTATATCAGTGTTTGTTCACAGTGGCTGCAGAGAAATCAGTCATGGGGTGTGGTCATTTCACATATTAATGTACACTTCGCGTTGCTGTCCAGTTGGCTGTTCCGCCTCATAGTCAGTGCAGCACATCATGGTTAATGGTGTTGGTTCTGGAGCCAGTCACCAGCTGTGTGACTGCACACGTCAGGTACCCATCACGAGTTTTCTCGTGTAGAATGGGGTTAATGACAATGGCCTACTGTACAAGGTAGGGTCTAAAATGAGTTAATCTAGGGGCGCCTGGGTGGCTTAGTTGGTTGAACATCTGACTTTGGCTCAGGTCATGATCTCCCAGTTCTTGGGTTTGAGCCCCTGTTGGTCTCTGTGCTGACAGCTCAGAGCCTGGAGCCTGCTTTGGATGCTGTTTCCCTCTCTCTCTGCCCCTCCCCTGCTCACACACACACACTCTCAAAAATAAATAGACATTAGAAATAAACAATTAAAATGAGTTAATCTAGGAGTGCCTGGGTGGTTCAGTTGGTTAAGCATCTGACTTTTTTTTTAAGTCTAGTTATTTTGAGAGATAGCTCATGTGCATGAGTTGAGGGGACAGAGAGAGAGAATCCTATGCAGGCTTGGCACTGACAGTCCCCTATGTGGGGCTCAAACTCAGGAACTGTAATATCATGACCTGAGCAAAAATGAAGAGTCAGTTGCTTAATCTACTGAGCCAGCCAGACCCCCTAAGCATCTGACTCTTCATTTCAGCTCTGGTCATGATCTCACAGTTGTGATATCGATCCCCTCATCAGGCTCATGCTGGGTGGGTATGGAGCTTGCTTAATATTCTCTCTCTCCCTCTCCCTCTGTTTCTCTCCTGTGAGCATAC
This sequence comes from Suricata suricatta, assembly GCF_006229205.1. NCBI lineage: Eukaryota > Metazoa > Chordata > Mammalia > Carnivora > Herpestidae > Suricata > Suricata suricatta. Next base: position 53,151,410 of record NC_043715.1, read on the forward strand.
GCATGTGTTCGCTCGCTCGCTCTCAAAAATAAATAAGTAAATAAATAATAAAATGAGTTCATCTAGATAAAGCGTTTAGAACAGTGCCTGGTTGATAGAAAGCGTTATGTAATGGTATCCAGTGCCCCATGGCTTGCCAACACTTGTTATTATGTTATCAAATTGCATATTTAACACAGTTTGTGTGATCTAATATTCTTTTGCCTTATTTCATTTTGCATTTTTCTGATCACTTGTGAGGTTCAATACATGTCTCTTTGTTTCTTTTGTGGATTATTCTTGCATTTTAAAAATTAGGGGCTCCTGGGTGGCTCAGTTGGTTAAGCATCTGACTTTAGCTCATGTCATGATCTCACCATTTGTAGGTTCAAGCCCCACGTTGGGCTCTGGGAGGACCGCTCAGAGCCTGGAGGCTGCTTCAGATTCTGTCTCCTCCTCTCTTTGCCCGTCCCCTACTCACACTCTGTCTCTCTCTCTTTCTCTCAAAAATGAATAAACATTAAAAAAATTAAAGAATTTTTTATCTTACTGATTTATAGTTTATCTTGTGATATGTTGATCCATTTGTATGTTGCAAATATTTTTCTAGAATCTTCTTGTCTTTTAACTTTTCTTAATATCTTCTTCCATGCAAAACTTTTATTTTTTATTCAAATTAAAATTTGTTACTTTTTTTCTTCATGGCTTTTTACTTGTGCTATAAACACTATGTATTTTCTTCTGTTCTTTCGTAAGTCTTTTTAAAAAGTTTATGTCCCATATTCATTAACTATTGGTACTATGAAATACTAACATACATATGTGTAAATCTCTGCCCCTGCTTCCTGTTCGTATTTAGTCTTTTACCCTGGCTCATGATGAAGAATTCTTCTGAAACCCGTATATGTCCTGGGTGTCAGGAATGTCTGTCACAGAGCTCTAAACCCCTTGGAATTTTCCGAGTGATAGGACCATCTTTTGTTCTATTAAGGTGACTCGGCGTGGGTTCCTGTATGTCCCCTGTGGGGGCTGGTCACTAGAAAGACCAAGCCATGATTAGAAGCATGGACCTGGTAGCCCTACCCGCCATCCTCCAGAGTTGGGGGAGGTACTGGATAATGAATTAGTAAACAGTTATTAGATCATGCGCATGCAGTGAGGTCTCCATAAAAATCCCAGAAGTACAGGGTTCTCAGAGCTTCTGGATTGGTAGATACATCTACATTCCTGGAGGGTTGGCGTACCCCAGCTCCACAGGGACAGAAACTTGGGGGTTTGGGACCTCCAGACCTTTCACTGGGTACCTCTTCATCTGGCTGTTCATTCATATCCTTTCTAAAAAAAAAATTTAAGTAAACTTTATGCCACATGTGGGACTCAAACTCATGACCCCAAGATCAAGAGTTGCATAGTCTACCAACTGAGCCAGCCAGGCTCCCCTCATTCGTATCTTGTATAATGTCCTTTACAATATAATAAACCAGTAAATGTAAGTAAATGTTTCTCTGAGCTCTGTGAGCTATTCTAGCAAAAGATTGAATCCAAGGAGAAGTTGTGGGAACCTCTTATTCGTAGCCAGTTTGGACAGTGTGTTACCTGGAGACCCACCACTTGCTGTTAGCATCTAAAGCAGCGGGCAGTCTTGTGGGACTGAGCCCTTGACCTGTGGGGGCCATGCTGACTCCATCCAGGTGGTTGGTGCCACAATTTCTTGGTTCGGAAAACCCACACATCTTGTCACGGAAAACCCACACATCTTGTCACAGAGGTGTTCTGTGTGAGCGCGTAAAGGAAAACGAAAGTGAGTTTTTCTCAGCTGCCTGACAAATTACTCTAAAACTTAGCAACTTGAAACACCATATTTTTTATCTCATGTTTTTTGTGGTCAGTAATTTTAGCATGATTTAGGTAGACTGTGTTTTTACTCACAACACCTTTGACACCATATGAGGATTTTTTCTTCTGACGTCAAACATGTGATCTCTTCCAACCCCACTTCTCCAGTTCTGATACTGAGTACCTGTTTTTATCAACTAGTTACACAGATTTAAGGGTGCAGACCTGCATACCCTCGCTTCAGATGCCACTCACAAGTCTTGGTCTCCTGCACTGACTGATAGGCTCTAAATGTTTTTTTAATGTGTATTTATTTTTTGAGACAGAGAAAGAGAGACAAAGTGTGAGTGGGGGAGGGGCAGAGAGAGAGGGACACACAGAATCCAAAACAGGCTCCAGGCTCTGAGCTGTCAGCGGGGAACCTTGTGTGGGACTCGAACTCACGAACTGCAAGATCATGACCTGAGTGAAGTCAGATGCTTAACTGACTAAGCCACCCAGGTGCCCCTAAACCATGGTTTCCATGGTCCCTGTCTCAGGACAGAGTGTGGGGGCATGCAACCTTTCCAGGACCTCAATGTGCTCACTAACTTTGAAGCTTGCTGAACCTGTAGTTTTGGGGGTTTTGTGAAAATTTCATTTCGTGGGCCTGGTGGATTAAATCATAGGTGATTAAACTCCATCTCCAACCCTTTTCCTCTCCATGGAGGTTGGGAGGTAGGGCCAAAAGTTCCAATCCCATAATCACAAGTTCTTTTGGCATCCAGCCTCCAACCTGCAGCCCTGTGATTGCCTGGGCTACCACTCATCTCATTAGCACACAAAAAACACTTAACATTGGAGATTTTAGGCATTTTTGGAGTTCTGTGTACTTGGAACCAGGGCCAAAAGCCAAGTATTTTTTGGCACTCTTTGTGACACTGCTTTGTTTCACACTCTCTCCTGAGCCTGTAATCAAGGGGTAAGCCAGGATGACGTCTCATCTGGAGGCTCAGGTGGGGAAGGATGCACTTCTAAGCTCACTTAGTAGGTTGTTGGCAGGATTCCTTTCCAGAAGGGTCATCAAATGAGATCCTCAGCTCCTGCCTGTCTGCTCATAGAAGTTCTTACTTTTTAGTTCCTTGACGCATGGACCTCCCCAACATGCCACTTGTTACATCAGAGGCATCAAAGGACAGGTTCTGTTAGCAAGATGGAAGTCACATGCATAATTGTATGAGGTAACCTCTGAACCTATGGAATTACCTGTGTGATTGGAGTGTCTTTGTTATTCATCTTGGGCCATGGGGAACATAGTTTATAGTTTATGTCAATGAAGTGACTCGTGTAGGCCCTAAATAATTTGTGCTAATGAGGTAACTCAAGATGGGACTGTCCATGCGAGAAAGACCAACCCTGAGATTTGTGGCATTGAGCCTGGTGACCTCCATGAAGGGGAAGGAACCTGGGGATTAATTTCAGTGATGTAGTCTGTGTTTCAGTAAATCATGTATAAATCCTGAGACCTCAGACACTGAGGTTTAGGTGAGCTTCCTTGGTTGGCAGTAGTTAAGTACTGTCATTGTGGCTAGGAGTAGACAATGCTGTCTACACTTCACAAGGAGAGTCCTTTGTTTCAATCACATGGCCACCATGCCTGGCCATTTTGGCAGAAAAAATCAGGACTTTGAAAAGAATATTACAGGGGTGCCTGAGTGACTCCATTGGTTGAGCGTCCAACTTCGGCTCAGGTCCTGATCTTACAGTCCGTAGGTTTGAGTCCTGTGTCAGGCTCTGTGCTGACAGCTCAGAGCCTGGAGCCTGCTTTGGATTCTGTGTCTTCCTCTCTCTGCACCTCCCCTGCTCTCACTCTGTCTCTCTCTCTCTCAAAAATAAACACTTTTTAAAAAATGAAAAAAATATTACGTTGTTTTCTGAATTCAGTTGTTTCTGCTATAGGTGATCTGGCTTTTGTCTCTGGATGCTTTTATAGTTTCCCTTTGTATTTGACATATCATAGTCTTAGTCTAATGTGTTGAGGTATAGACTTCCTGCTTGGAGTTTATTGAGAGTCCTGAATCTGACATTTAGAGTATTTAATTAGTTGTGAGTTTTTCAGCTTTTTGGTCTTTGGATGCTGCTTCTCCATTTCTCCCCCCCCCCCCCCCCGTCTTTTTTTATTTGAGAAACAATAAGCTGATATACATCAGATCTTTTGACACTATATGTTTATTCATCTCTTCCTTATGTTTCCCTTCTCTTCTGTGCTGCATTTATGTTAGCCTATTAGAAGTTTCGTTTCTCCCCCCGAATTTTCCTAATCAATTTTAATGGTCTTTTTTGCAATGGATATATCTCATATGGTTTTTCCTACTCTTTTACATTTACTGAAAACACTATGTTGTAAACTCTGGATGTGGAATTTGGTCATGGTTGATGCTTATATTGGCTGTGAAGTTTTCTTGTAAAGTAAAAATATTTTATTTGTCCTGGTGTTATTTGCCTATTTTTAGTATTTGAAATGGTGCTTATGTAGTCAACTAATCTTTGACAAAGCAGGAAAGAATATCCAGTGTGTTGGGGGAAGGGAGCCTCTTCAACAACTGGTATTGGGAAAACTGACAGCTACATGCAGAAGAATGAAACTGGACCCTTGCTTATAGCATACACAAAAATAAGTTCAAAATGGATAAAAGATCTAGATGTGAGACAAGAAACCATCAAAATCCTAGAAGAGAACACAGGCAGCACCCTCTTTGACCTCAACCATAGCAACTTCTTACTAGACACATCTCCGGAGGCAAGGGAGATAAAAGTAAAAATGAACTATTGAGACCTCATCAAGAAAAAAAGCTTCTGCCCAGCAAAGGAAACAACCAACAGAACAAAAAGGCAGTCTATGGAATGGGAGAAGATATTTGCAAGCGACATGTCTGATAAAGGTTAGTATCCAAAGTCTTTAAAGAACCTATCAAACTCAACATCCTAAAAACAAATAATCCTATTAAGAAATGGAAAGAAGACCTGAATAGACACTTTTCCGAAGTGGGCATCCAGATGGCTAATGGACACATGAAAAGCTGCTCAACATCACTCATCAACAGGGAAATACAAATCAAAACCATGATGAGATACCACCTTACACCTGTCAGAATGAATGGCTAAAATTAACAACACAAGAAACAACAGGTGTTGGCAAGGATGTGGAGAAAGGGGAACCCTCCTGCACTGTTGATGCAAATGCAAACTGGCGCAGCGACTCTGGAAAACAGTATGGAGGTTTCTTAAAAAGTTAGAAATAGAACTACCTTATGGCCCAGCAGTTGCACTTCTAGGTATTTACCCAAAGGATACAGAAATACAGATTTTAAGGGGTACATCCACCCCGAAGTTTAAGGGAGCATTATCAACAATAGCCAAAGTATGGAAAGAGCATGTCCATCAACAGTGAATAGACAGAGAAGTATATATATGCAATGAAATATTACTCAGCAATCAAAAAGAATGGAATGTTGCCATTTGCAACTATGTGGATGGAACTAGATTGTATTATACTAAGCAAAAATAATCGGAGAAAGACCATATGATTTCACTCACATGTGAAATTTAAGAAACAAAACAGATGAACATATGGGAAAGGGATAAAAGAAGGAGCAGGAAACAAACCAAAAGAGACTCTTAAGTTTTTTAATGTTTGTTTATTTTTGAGAGAGAGAGTGCGAGCAGGGGAGGGGCAGAGAGAGAGGGAGACACAGATTCTGAAGCAGGTTCCAGGCTCTCAGCTTTCAGCATACAGCCCGACATGGGGCTTGAACTCACAGATCACAAGATCATGACCTGAGCCAAAGTCAGATGCTCAACTGACTAAGCCACCCAGGTGTCCCAAACCATAAGAGACTCTTAAGGATAGAGAACAAACTGGGTTAATGGAGGGAGGTGGAGGGAGTGGGCTAAATTGGTGTTAGATATTAAGGAGGGCACTTGTTCTGATGAACACTGCGTGTTATAGGTAAGTGATGAACCACTGAATTTTTAAGGTTTTTTGTTTATTTTGACATACAGAGAGCAAGCAGGGGAGGGGCAGAGAGAGAGAAGAGAGAGAATTCCAAGCAGGCTCTGCGCTGTCAGCACAGAGCCCAACATGGCTTCAAACTCCCAAACTATGAAATCATGACCTGAACTAAAATCAAGAGTTGGGCGCTCAACTAGCTGAGCCACCCAGGAGCCTTATGATGAACCATTGAATTCTATTTTTGAAACCAATATTGCACTGCATGTTAACTAGAATTTAAATAAAAATTTGAAGGAAAAATAAATGAAATAGAAAATGGTCCTAAAACATATAAAAATATAGCATTTTGCTTTTACTAAAATGCATTTAAGAAAAGTATATAGGGGCGCCCAGAGTGGCCGCGTCTTCGACCCAGTCTCCGAACTATGTCCGGCGGCCTTCTGAAGGCGCTGCGCAGCGACTCCTACGTGGAGCTGAGCCAGTACCGAAACCAGCACTTCTGGGGGGACAATGAAGAACAGGAAAAATTGCTGAAGAAGAGCTGTACATTGTATGTTGGAAATCTTTCCTTTTACACAACTGAAGAATAAATCTATGAACTTTTCAGCAAAAGTGGTGACATAAAGAAAATCATCATGGGCCTGGATAAGATGAAGAAAACCGCATGCGGGTTCTGCTTTGTGGAATACTATTCAAGAACAGACGTGGAAAATGCCGTGAGGTACATAAACGGAACAGGTCTGGATGACCGGATCATTCGCACAGATGGGGACGCAGGCTTTAAGGAGGGCAGGCAGTATGGCTGTGGGCAGTCCGGGGGCCAGGTACGAGATGAGTATCGGCAGGACTATGATGCTGGGAGAGGCGGCTACGGAAAACTGGCCCAAAACCAGTGGTGAGAGCCCCAGCGTGAAAACTCACTCCTTTGGCCTGTTGAATTTGCCATGCATTACCCAAGGTCTAAAAACCTGCCCACTTGTACCATGCGTTGATCAAGGTCTCCTCTTAGCTGGAAGCCTTTTCCTGGTTTTCCTTTGAAAACTATTAAAGGACAGAATCCAAAAGAATGCCTTTAAAAATTTATAGTTCTAGAATCTTGGCCATGTGTCAGGTTACCAGCATGATTTTATGTTACCAGGTCAGAATTTGTGTTCCACAGCAACAGATTCAACCTGTGATGTTGATCTGTCAGCCCCGAACACCACACTTCTTTTAGGGAGATGGAAAGTTTTTAAAATGGATAGTATGATCGTGGTCTACCTTGGGGCCTGGAATTATTTAAAAAATTGTAAGTTTGTAGGAGATAAAATTTAATAAATGCTATGTTGTACAGCAAAAAAAAAAAAAAAAAAAAGAAAGAAAAGAAAAGAAAAGTATATAGGGGCGCCTGTGCGGCTCAGCCAGTTAAGCCTCTGCCTTCAACCCAAGTCATGATCTCACAATTTGTGAGTTCGAGTCCCACATCAGGTGAACCTGAGCTATGGATCAGGCCTTGGGTGAGCTTGAGTCTTAAATTGGGCTTTGGGTAAACATGAGCCCTCCTTCAGGTGACCCTGCTTCTCCTTCCCCCTCTCCCTCCCTCCCTCCCTCTCTGTCTGTCTCTCGCTCACTTGCACCATCTCTCAAAAATCGAACAAACAACATATGTAGATGAGGCTATGGTGATTACAACTTCTCTCATGCGTCTTCCATATTAATACAAGTAATTCACATCGTATTAAACAGGACCTTGTTGTTACAGGAATCATTGACACTGGAGGACGTGGATGTGGTTTTCTCCCGGGAAGAGTGGCAGCTCCTGGGCCCCGCCCAGAAGGACCTGTACCGGGACGTGATGCTGGAGAACTACAGGAACCTGATGTCCGTGGGTGAGGATGGCTTCCCTGTGTCACCTAGGAGTGCCTGGGCACTGGCCTTTCCTCTATCACTCAGTGAAAGCTTTGCCATCACTGTGGTCTTGAGAAGAGTCCAATGTTTGGTCCCCTATCTTGACCCCAAACAAAGCGGTATAATCTTTTCTGTCCTGAAAGAGAATCTTTGCATGTGAGAAATTGTTTTGTGTCTAAAATGTAATATTTTCTCTTCTTGACCTACTGTACCCCAAGTCAGTAAGCATCTAAGTCTTCTGTCGTTTCTCATGAACAGGGTGGCAAACTGCCAAACCAGATGCACTCTCCAAGTTGGAACACAGAGATGAAACATGGATGACAAAGGATAAAATCCAGGATAGAACCTGGGCAGGTGAGTGAGTGAGAACCAGCAAGAGGAATGGCCAAGGAAGTTATGTTCTGGTCTTGAAGACAAGGTGTCACAGCTGTGAGGGTGTCTGAAGATATCCAAACACTTCTCCTCATACTCCTTCTCCAGATGAGAACTCTTTTTCTTTGTGGGGGTTTAGCTTTAAATATGCTCCTTTTCTCTCCTTGGATCTGCCATTTAGTTTATCTTACATCTTTATAATATTCTTTTAAACTGTGATGACCTGGGGGTGCCTGGGTGGCTCAGTTGGTTAAACGTCTGACTTTGGCTCAGGTCATGATTTCATGGTTCATGGGTTCAAGCCCCACATCAGGCTCTGGGCTGACAGCAGAACCTGGAGCCTGCTTCAGATTCTGTGTCTCCCTCTCTCTCTCTGCCCCTCCCCTGCTCACACTCTGTCTCTCAAAAATAAATAAACATTGGAAAAAAATTAAAAAACGGGCGCCTGGGTGGCTCAGTCAGTTAAGTGTCCGGCTTCGGCTCAGGTCATGATCTCACGGTTCGTGGGTTCGAGCCCCGCATCAGGCTCTGTGCTGACAGCTCAGAGCCTGGAGCCTGCTTCATATTCTGTGTCTCCCTCTCTCTTTGACTCTCCCCTGCTCGCACTGTCTCTGTCTCTCAAAAATAAATAAAAGACATAAAAAAATTTAAAAAAAAAGAAAAAGAAAAAAAATTAAAAAACATAAACTGGGATTTTAAAGAGGCACCCCACCTCTGTCATCTTTAAAACACTTTTATTCCATACTGTTCTCATGAGAGGATTTGTTACTCTCTTTTTGCCTAGGAATTGGGAAGGTTGACAATCATATACAAGAGCATTCTCAAAACCACGGATTTTCGAAGAGCATGCAACAGTACGAGGAACAGAGTGCGTTTAGAAATGCTGTTCACCTCAGCAAAATACATTTTGCCCTGACGCAAAATCATGTGTTTGACTTATGTAGAAAAGCTTTGAAGTCAAGTTTAAGTTTAGTTAACCAGAAAAGATATGAAGGAAAGAAGGCCAATGAGTTTAATAGAGATGAGAAATCTTTTCTGCATGGTAATTCTGAACGTTTGTGTACTGGAATTGAATTCCCTGAATGTGCGAAACACATCAGCACTAAATTCCAAGTTTTTAAGAAGCATCAGAGGACTCCTAACCTAGAGAACTCCCAAGCCTGCATCGAAGGTGAGAAGACCGACATCAGGAAGTTCCAGCTCCTTTACCATGAGGGTGGTCATGGAGGAGAGAAGCCCCATGGGTGTGATCCATGTGGGAAATCCTACTCCAGAAACGTCATGTTCACTAAATACCAGAAAACTCCTGCACAAGACAAAGTCTGTATAACCAATGACTATAGAACAGGCGCCAGTGTGGAGACCAGTCTCACTGTGCCTCAGCAAACCCAGACGGCAGAGAAATCCTACACGTGTGGTGAGTGTGGAAAAGGCTTCACCATGAAGCGCTATCTGATTGCACATCAGCGAACGCATAGTGGAGAGAAGCCTTATGTCTGTGATGAATGTGGAAAAGGCTTCACCGTGAAGAGCAACCTCATTGTGCATCAGCGAACTCACACAGGGGAGAAACCCTATATATGCACTGAATGTGGCAAAGGCTTCACCATGAAGCGCTATCTTGTTGTACATCAGCGAACTCACACTGGAGAGAAACCCTATATATGCAGTGAATGTGGGAAAGGCTTCACCGTGAAGAGTAATCTCATTGTGCATCAGCGATCTCATACTGGGGAAAAATCTTACATGTGCCCTGAATGTGGAAAAGGCTTCACCACAAAGCGCACCCTCATTATCCATCAACGAACTCACACAGGAGAGAAATCTTACTTATGTAATGAATGTGGAAAAGGCTTCACCACAAAGCGCACCCTCATTATCCATCAGCGAACTCATACAGGAGAGAAACCCTATGAATGCAGGGAGTGTGGTAAAGCTTTCAGCCAGAAGATCTGCCTCATACAACATGAGAGATGTCATACAGGAAAGACTCCCTTTGTGTGTACTGAGTGTGGCAAATCCTATTCTCACAAATACGGTCTCATTACCCATCAGAGAATTCACACGGGGGAGAAACCCTATGAGTGTAGGGAATGCGGGAAAGCCTTCACCACAAAGTCAGTACTCAACGTCCATCAAAGAACTCACACAGGAGAGCGACCGTATGGATGCAGTGATTGTGAGAAAACCTTCTCCCACCTGTCAAACCTTGTTAAACATAAGAAAATGCACATGAGAGAAATGGGTAGATTCAGTCAAGTTGGAAATTCCTTTAGCACAGTCACATCTCATTATGAGTGAACCCCTGTAAAACAAAAACTCTTTGAATGTGATTGTGGAAATGCCTTCTGTGGCCACCAAGACTTCGTTAAACATTAGTGTTGCCAGCGGATTGGAATGTAACTGGGGTCCTGCCTGTTGTCATATGTGTGCCTTGAGATTAAAGAACCTGTCCAGGAGGTGATAAACCTGGTGAATACAGTGGATGTAGTGCCTTCTGTGATCCTTACCTCGTATTTTCTGTCAATGAAAACATGTTGGAAAAACTCATACATTCAGCAAGGAGATACCTTGAGCAAAACCTCTTAGCTTCATAACATTCTGAGAAGGGGATACTGAGACAAATTCTGTGACTGCAGAGACTAGGAAGGCCTTTAGTGGGAAGGTACACGTTGTTATTAGGGTCATCAGAGAGCATCAGGGAGCTTACTGTTCGTAGAAATAGGATTGAAAAAAAATATATGATGACCATAGCCACGGGAAAGCCTTTACCCAGAAAGAAGACCTCAGTGAGTGTCAGATCCACACTGGAGAAACATTTTAGGAGGACTATATATATATATATAGTATATATACGACAGGATGTCAGTGATACATCCTGCCTCATTTTGTCAGGAAATCATATAGAAATTAAAACTCTGAACATCCTAAATGTAGAACACCTTTAGCCAGGTATCAGAGAACTTGTGAAGAAATGAAGTCCTGTGAAAGTGGTAAATATTTGAATGCCTTTAAATTAAAATTTTTCTTTCTTTTTTAATGATTATTATTGAGAGAGAGAGAGAGAAAGCATGAATGGGGAGGGGGCATAGAGAGGGAGCCACAGAATCTGAAGCAGGCTCCAGCAAGCTGTCTGCACAGAGCCAGAGACGGGGCTCAAAACTCGTGGATGGTGAAATCATGACCTGAGCCGAAATCAGATGCTTAACTGACTGAGCCACCCAGATGCCCACCTCCAAAAACCTTATTTTAATGTTTGTTTAGTTTGAGAGAGAGTTTGCCAGTGGGGGAGGGACTAACGGAGGGGAAGGAGATAGTGGATAGTGGATCCAAAGCCAGCACTGTGCTGACTGCAGCGAGCCTGATGTGGGGCTCGAACTCACAAACTGTGAGATCATGACCTGAGTTGAAGTTGGACGCTTACCTGAGCCACCCAGGTGCCCCTGTTTGAGTGCTTTTAAATATGACCTCATTGTATACATAAGATAATTCACCTGATGTGCATTTTCAGATGATACCTGGGAACCCTTTTCTAGTTGCCTTGTCAGGAATTCCTAGTTTTAAAGTAATTCCTAAGTTTTAAAAATTAGTCTGCTTTCTTCATCACTGATTAATATTTATTGTTCTATGGAGTGTTCTAGGACTACCCTATATTATATAATTTGTAAATTTAGTATATTGAAGTATTTTAAGAGGAAGCTTATAATTTATAAAATAGATGTTTGTACTTGTTTAACTAAGTTTATAAATATGACCAGATATTTTATAAAACCACCTTCCAAGTTTGAAAAAAATTTTAAGTATTTACTTGTGAGAGAGAGCACAAGGCAGGGAGGGGCAGAGAGAGAGGGAGACACAGAGGCTCCAGGTTCTGAGCTGTCAGCACAGAGCCCGACGTGGGGCTCGAACTCACCAGTCATGAGATCATGGCCTGAGCCGAAGTTGGATGCTCAATCACCTGAGCCATCCAGGCGTCCCCCAAGTTATTTCTGAAAATGTGTAATTTGAAATCACCGTATAAGAAATGGCAAGAGAGTCAGAGACTTCCCTAGTATCTTTTATAATGTCTCCCAGTATGTGAACCACATTTTGCGATGGAATCCAGGAAGAGGACATTGGCAGTGTACTGTTAACTAAACCTGTAACCTTATTTGGATTTCATTAGATTTTCATGGGTTTTGTTTTATTTTTTTAGGTTGTAATTCTAAGAAGGTTTATTACATTTATAGTCATGTAAGCCACTACCACAACCAGGATGTAAAACTATAATCAACACAGATTCTCTCGTACCTTTTTATGCTCATATCCTTTATCCAAACCTACCTCCTGCAACTGCTTACATTTCCCATCAGTATAATTGTGTAATTCTATGGATGCTATAAAAATCACTTTTATAACTCAATTTTATATAGATTATAGATGTGTTGTATTTATATAATTTTTTAATTTTGATAAAAACTATTATTGACTATATACAAATTTATAATTTTTTATTAATAGCATGTAAGCTTTTCATGTTTTCATCATTCACAAATTGCTCTGAAGACTTATTTGAGTTGCTGGATGGTTTTTTTATTTTGAATAATACACATACACAAATGTGTCGTTACTGACACATTAGTAATACACGTGACCAGTTTGTTTATCCCTTTACTCTTTTCTTTTTAATTTTTTAAATTGAAAAAATTTTTGAGAGAGGATGCAAGTGAGTGAGGGGCAGAAAGGGAGAGAGATGGAGAGAGAGAGAAGTGGGGCTCACCTGAAGCACAGCACGAGTTCACCCGAAGTGGGTCTTGTGCTCACGCGATGTGGGGCTCAAACTCACCCGATACAGGGCTTGAACTCATGAACCATGAGGTCATGACCTGAGCCAAAATCTCATGCTTAAGTGACTGAGCCACCCAGGTGCCCCTATCCCTTCACTCGAGATTTCCTGGTTTCAACTCTTGTAAGGATGGTATGAAATCTGCACATAGGGCTCTGTGTGAGCATAAATTTTCATTTCTCTGCAATAAATATTCATGTGTATGATTGTTGGGATGAATACCAAGTTGTGTTTAGCCTTTTAAGAAACTAGTCTCTTCCACTGTGCCTGTGCTTTTACATTCCCACCCGCAGTGTGTGAAATATGACTCCACACCCTCTCCAGCACTGGGTGTTCAGTTCAATTGACCCTTGAATAATGTAGGGGTTCGGGGCACTGAGCCCCACGCAGCTGAAAATCCACGTGTACAATAGCCTACTGTTGACCAGAAGCTTTACCAATAACATAAATAGATGCTTAACATATATTTTGCATATTACATGTATTATATGCTGTATTTTTAAAAAGTAAGCTATGGGAAAGAAAATAAAATCAGACTTCTGGGGAAGAAAGACAAATACCATATGATTTCCCTCAAATGTGGAAATCAAGAAACAAATGAATAAAGAAAAAAGACCAAAAAACCAGACTCTTAAATATAGAGAACAACCTGGGGGTTGCTAGTGGAGGGGGGGCTGGGAGAATGGGTAAGAAAAAGGGGATTAAGTGTACACTTCTCGTGGTGAGCGCTGAGTAATTTATAGAATTGTTGAGTCTCTATATTGTACACCTAAAACTAATATAACGCTGTACGCTAATTATACTGGAATTTTTAAAAAAGTATAAAGCTAAACCAAAATAAGAGAAAGTACATTTACAGCACTGTACTGTAAAAAAAAATCTGCATGTAAGTGAACCCATGCAGTTCAATTCCATGTCGCTGAAGGGTCAGCTGTGTATTTTATTTTAGCCATCCGACTAGCAGTGTAGGAGAGATTTAGTTGCTACCCATCCTCACCAGCACTTGACATTGTTGTTATATTTTACATTAACAATTCTCTTAGGTATATAATAGTAACCAATCTGGAGCTTAACTTGGGTTAATATGGCTAACAATAGCACATCATTATTACTATTACTAGACTTATCTATCTTATAACTGGAAGTTTGTACCTTTTGACCACCATCACCCATTTCCTCCACATCTCACCCCTACCCTTCCCTGTCACAACCACAAATTTTTTTCTGTATCTAGGAGTTTGTTTTTCTTTTAGAATCCATATACAAGTAAGATCATATGGTTTTTGTCTTTCTCTGACTTATTTCACTTAGTATAATACCCTTAGGGTCTATTCCTGAGTCATAAATGGCAGGAGTGTCTTCTTTTTTTTCCTTTAAGTTTATTTTGGGAGGGAGAGAGCACATGTGGGGGAAGGGCAGAGAGGGAGAAAGAGAATCCTAAGCAGACTCCACGTTGTCGGTGCAGAGCCAGACTTGGGGCTCAAGTCTCAGAAACTGAGAGATGATAACCTGAGCTGAAGCCAAGAAGCAGATACTTAACCAATTGAGCCACCTAGGTGCCCCCGGGTTTTCTTTTTTATGGCTGAATATTCTATTGTGTGTGTGCATGTACCGCATTTTCTTTATCCACTCATTTGTATAGGACACTTAGGTTTTGATGCATGGCTATGGTAAATAATACTGCAATAAATTTGGGGGTACAGCTATCTTTCTGAGACGGTGATTACATTCCCTTTGGATACAGTAGAATTGGTGGATCATATGATAGTTTTATTTTTAATTTTTTGAGGAACCTTCATACTGTTCTATAGTGGCTGCACTAGTTTACAGTGTTCTTGATTCTTTCTATGTCTGTAGGCGGTTCATGAGAAGACATCTCTGATTTATTTAACAAATCACCTACTGGTGTACATTCACATAGGTAATAGTTACCTTTGCGCTACAGAATTACTTTCCTAAAAGTTAACGTCTGAAGACAAACATTTACTATTCTGTTGTCGGGGTCTAGGGTTGGATTGTCTGGTGTGGCCTATCTGGACGGGGGCTGCATGAGCGAGATGGCCTTTTTTTTTTTTTTTTCTTTTTTAACACACATCTAAGCATCCACTGGAATGGATGGGTGGGGTCGTTCACAATCTAGCCTGGGCTGTAGTATGACGTTGGAGGAGTTCCAAGAGACTGATATATCTCCTTGAGCAAGTCTGGTTTTGTCCTGTTTGTTACTGTCCTATTGGATACATTGGTCAGAGTCTCTAGGAGGGAATGCTCTCCAAAGTGTGAATATAGAGGGGCACTTGGGTGGCTCAGTCAGTTGAATGTCCAACTTCAGCTCACGTCATGTCATAGTTCGTGGGTTCAAGCCCCGCGTCAGGCTCTGTGCTGACATCTCCGAGCCTGGAGCCTGCTTCCGATTCTGTGTCCCTTCCTCTCTGCCCCTCCCCTGCTCATGATCTCTCTTTGTCTCTCAAAAATAAATAAATGTTTAAAAAAAAGAACTAAACCAAGTGTGAATATAGAGATGCAAGAATAAGTTTCCTTTTTTAAATTTATAAAATGTTTGTTTTTGAGAGAGAGAGAGAGCAAGTGAGGGTCGAGAGAGGGAGAGAGAAAATCCCAAGCAGGCTCTGAACTGTCAGCACAAAGCCGGATATGGGATTGAGCTCACCAACTGTGAGATCATGACCCGAGCCAGAATCAAGAGTTGGACGTTTATGGGGCTCCTGGGTGCCTATCGGGTTAAGCTTCTGACTTCATCTAAGATCATGATCTTGTGGTCTGTGAGTTCGAGCCCCATGTTGGGCTCTGTGTTAACAGCTCTGAGCCTGGAGCCTGCTTCAGATTCTGTCTCCCTCTCTCTCTGCTCTACCCCACTCACACTCTGTCTCTCAAAAATGAATAAATGTTTTTTAAAAAGTAAAAAAAAAAAAAAAAAAGAGTTAGACATTTAGCCGACTGAGCCACTCAGGTGCTCTGCAAGTGTAAATTTATGTGAGAATAACAAGAGTGTTTATCTTATATTTGTCAAAAATGTAATATCTTTGTACATGTTCTCAAAAAGATAAGTTTCTACTGAATCAATTCTTAATATTAATCCCTGGTTCAAAGAGAATAAAAAGCTTAAATTGGATAATTGCAGATTGTACTCTGAAAGCATTTTACTAATTTATATACTCTGGTCTGAAGCCTGTCATCCTAAACATGCCAAATACCTAATACTTATTAAATGTGTACATTTTTTAATCTTAGAACTATGGTAAGCATGATAATATCTCAATTCATTCAAAGCTGTATGTGGTGGACAACATCTATGCAGATGAGAAAAAATAAAACTTAAGCCTAGCGTAAGAGTGACTTTGTCCCATAGCCTCACCACTCTGAATGTTGTTCATCATTCAACATTTATGAATGTTAAGGTTTAAACTATTTTTGTTTCATTGAGCGCCTGGATGGCTCAGTCAGGGAAGCATCTAACTTTGGCTCGGGTCAATATCTCACAGTCTGTGGGTTCGTGCCCTGCTTAGAGCTCTGTGCTGACAGCTCAGAGCCTGGAGCCTGCTTCGGATTCTGTGTCTACCTCTCTCTCTGCCCCTCCCCTGCTCCCTCTCTGTCTCAAAAGAAAATAAAGACATACAAAAAACCCAAAAAGTTTTGTTTCATGTTTACATTGCATTTATTTGAATATTAGATGTGTTTTAAAAATTGTTGCTATGAGTATTTGCAATTTTGAAAAGTAAGTAGCCTGTTTATTATTTAGCTATTTAAAAAATTAGGTTGTCCTTTCTCTTATTCTTTGTGTAATACGGTGTGAAGAGTGGATCTCATATATTGATGGTAGGAGTGGAAACTGGCACATTTGACTCTGGAAAATAGTTTGGCAGTTTCTGTTACACACATACCTTTCCTTTCCTTCCATTCTTCCAATAAATAAGGTTCAGTTGGATCCAAATTTAGGATTTATATTACTATGACTGTTGATGCCTTTTGCATATGACACATGTAGTATAAAATTTTTTTTTTTTTAACACTGCTTTTATTCTTGTGGAAGCTGTCACAGTTGCCTATTCCTGGCCACTGGTCCGCAGAGCCCGCCTTCCTCTCTGGGCCCAGGAAAAGCTCTGTGTGCGTCCTAGGTTCCGCTCTTCCTGGGCTTTGACCTTTTCTCACTTTCACTGGCATTGGTGGCCTTCCCACCCCATTACTCTTGCCCACGCCTAACTGGCGCTTTCCAGCAGTTTTCTTGTCAGTGACTGTCATCCCTGTGCCTTGAGCTTCTGCGAACGTTGTTCTCTGTCCAAAAGTCGCTTCAAACCCGTTTCTTCTGAAACTCCCCCGAGGAGGTTTCTGTGAATTCTGGGCTGTACAAATATCTCCACTTCCTGTCAACAGGATCACCCCAACCGAGCCATGTCCTGATTTTAATTTTCCACTCTGCTCGCTGAAAGGGATTTCCGCCGCACCGTTTTGGCCTGGCGTAAGCTCCAGCCTTGAGCATCCCTGCGCCTTTCTGCCCGGACTGACGGGCGATTTCACTTTCCCAGCCGCCCCGCCAGCGCGCGCGGAATCGGCCTCTCGGCGGCCCGGACGGCCGAGATCCAAGATGGCTTCCCCCACGGGGCAAGGCCGCCGAGCGGCCATGTTGCCGCAGCGGAAAAGACGGGGTCCAGTTGTCTTTCCTCTAGAAATGATTACGACTCTTGTTGGCCGCAGTCCCGCGGCGCTGAGACACGCGGACGAAGTTCAGCGAAGTAAGTTCAGACGCCGGCCGGTCGCAGTGGTGTGCGGAGAAAATCAGGTGCGTTCGTGCACTGTGGCCGGGGAGGGTCCGTCGGCGTCCGCCTTGGGTGAAGCGGCTGGAATTCCAGCGGAAGGAAGAGGGTGGGTGTTCTAACGTGTTAGGTGTGCGCTGGGGTGCCTTTGGCCTCGGTCAGGAGGTGCTCGGTAGCTCGTGGGTAAAGGTTTCCAGAGAACAGCGGCCGGGTGCCGAGGGCACATTTGGGGGCCCTTTACTCGATGGGGCTCAGAGATTGCAAGCGGGAGGCTGGTGGCTGTCAGCTGCAAGTGGAGCGGGTTTTGTTCTGGACTCAAAGATGAGCGGTTTCGGGGTTCACGGGTCGGGGTCCGTGCGTGGAGCTCATGCGGGGCCGCCGGGCGCCTCCGGGGCGCCGGGGTCGCTGGGCTGCGCCCACGCTGGGGGCTTGACCGCTGCGCGCAGAGCTCGGGCCTGGGCTGCTGCCACAGACCGCGGGTGTGAGTCCCCGCTTCTGCCCTTTAGCCCCGGGTCCTTTATCAGCTCAGGTTTTCTGACAGCCAGCACCACTTCTTACTCTCGAACTCTCAGGAATGGAAGTTTTTGGCGAAATAAACGATCCAGCGTATCTAATAGCTGTTCTGTATTTAAGATGCTGTCTTTTATCCTTTGTCCTCCAAGATTCCTTGTACATTCCTCTTGGATATTTCTTTTCAGGTTCTGTCTGACACATGTAAAATCTCATATCACACTGTATGTTCGGTTACCAAGGGATAATCCTTCTCAAAAGTTTAGTAGATTTAAATTTGAGGCTTTTATGAGATTATGTGCTTAATATTGGAAATTCAGATAAATTGTGCAAATGGTACGGTGATTTTCTCTTTTGCCTTATTTCATGTAATAGACATTTGGAAATTATTCTTTTTATAATTGCTTTCCTTTATTGCTTTCTGGTTTTTTTTTTAATAGTTTATTGCCAAATTGGTTTCCATATAATGCCCAGTGCTCTTCCCCACAGGGGCCCCTCTCCATGACCATCACCCCACTTCCCCTTTCCCCCTCCCTTTTCAGCCCTCAGTTTGTTTTTAGTGTTCAAGAGTCTCTCATGATTTGCCTCCCTTCCTCTCCCTAACTTTTTGCCCCCTCTTCTCCTTCCCATAGTCCCCTGTTAGGTTTTTCCTATTAGACTTATAAGTGAAAACATATGGTATCTGTCCTTCTCTGCCTGACTTATTTCGCTTAGCATGACAACCTCGAGGTCCATTCACTTTGCTACAAATGGCCAGATTTCATTCTTTCTCACTGCCATGTAGTACTCCATTGTATACATAAACCACATCTTCTTGATCCATTCATCAGGTGATGGACATTTAGGCTCTTTCCGTGGTTTGGCTATTGTTGACAGTGCCGCTATGAACATTGGGGTACATGTGCTCCTATGCATCAGCACTCCTGTATCCCTTGGGTAAATCCCTAGCAAGGCTATTGCTGGGTCATAGGGGAGTTCTATTGATAGTTCTTTGAGGAAGCTCCACACTGTTTTCCAGAGCAGCTGCACCAGATTGCATTCCCACCAACAGTGTAGGAGGGTGCCCGTTTCTCCACATCCTCGCCAGCATCTATAATCTCTTGATTTGTTCATTTTAGCCACTCTGACTGGTGCGAAGTGGTATCTCACTGTGGTTTTGATTTGTATTTCCCTGATGATGAGTGATGCTGAGCATCATTTCATGTGCCTGTTGGCCATCTTGATGTCCTCTTTGAAGAAGTGCCTATTCATGTATTCTGCCCATTTATTCACTGGATTATTTGTTTTTCAGGTATGGAGTTTGGTGGGTTCCTTACAGATTTTGTATCCTAGCCCTTTATCTGATATGCCATTTGCAATTATCTTTTCCCATTCCATAGGTTGCCTATTAGTTTTTTTTTTTAATTATTTCCTTGTCAGTGCAGAAGCTTTTGATCTTGATGAGGTTCCAATAGTTCATTTTTCTCTCAATTCCCTTGCCTTTGGGGATGTGTCAAGTAGGAAATTGCTGCGGCTGAGGTCAAGGAGTCTGTTTCCTGCTTTCTCCTCTAGGGTGTTGATGGTTTCCTATCTCACATTCAGGTCCTTCATCCATTTTGAGTTTATTTTTGTGTATGGTGTAAGAAAGTGGTCTAGTTTCATTCTTCTGCATGTTGCTGTCCATTTCTCATCATCTGCTAAAGAGGCTGTCTTTTTTCCATCAGATACTGTTTCCTGCTTTGTCAAAGATTAATTGGCCATACACTTACTTGTGGATCCAGTTCTGGGTTCTCTATTCTATTCCATTGGTCCATGTGTCTGTTTTTGTGTCAATGCCATACTGTCTTGATGATGACAGCTTTGTAGTAGAGGCTAAAGGCTGGGATTGTGATGCATCCCGTTTTGGTTTTCTTCTTCTATATTACTTTGGCTATTCAGCGTCTTTTCTGGTACCATATGAATTTTAGGATAGTTTGTTCTAGCTTTGTGAAGAATGCTGGTGCAATTTTGATTGGGATTGCATTGAATGTGTAGATTGCTTTGGGTAATAGTGACATTTTAACAATGTTTATCCTTCCGATCCATGAGCACGGAATGTTTTCCCGTTTTTTTGTGTGTCTTCTTCAATTTCCTTCATAAGTCTTCTATAGTTTTCATTATACAGATCTTTTACATCTTTTGTTAGGTTTGTTTCTAGGTATTTATGGGTTTTTTTGTGCAATTGTGAATGGGATCAGTTTCTTGATTTCTCTGTCTGTGGCTTCATTATTGGTGTATAAAAATGGAACCAATTTGTGTACATTGATTTTCTACCCTGCGACTTTGCTGAATCCACGGATCAGATCTAGAAGGCTTCTGGTGGAGTCACTCAGGTTTTACATGTAGAGTATCATGTCATCTGTGAAAAGGGAAAGTTTGACTTCATCTTTGCCGATTCTGATGCCTCTTATTTCCTTTTGTTGTCTGATTGCTAATGCTAGGACATCCAGCACTATGTTAAACAACAGTGGTGAGAGTGGACACCCTGTCCTGTTCCTGATCTCAGGGGGAAAGCTCTCAGTTTTTCCCCATTGAGGATGAGATTGGCTCTGGACTTTTCATAAATGGCTTTTATAATGTTTAAGTAAGTTCATTCTAGCACGACTTTCTTGAGGGTTTTTATTAAGAAAGGATACTGTATCTTGTCAAATGCTTTTTCTGCATCTATCGACAGGATCATATGGTTTTTATCTTTTCTTTTGTTAATATGATGTATCACCTTGATGGATTTGCAAATATTGAATCAGCCCTGTAACCCAGGAATCAATTTCACTTGATCATGATGGATAATTCTTTTTATGTGCTGCTGAATTCGTTTTGCTAGTATCTTTGCTAGTCATATTTTTGCATCGGTATTCATTAAGAATATTGGTCTGTAGTTCTTTTTTGTTGGGTGTCTGGTTTTGAATCAAAGTGATGCTGGCTTCATAAAATGAGTCCAGAAGTTTTCCTTCTATTTCTATTTTTTGGAATAGCTTGGAAGAATGGATATTAACTCTGATTAAATGTCTGGTAAAATTTTCCTGGGAAGCCATCTGGCCCTGGGCTTTTATTCATTGGGAGATTTGTGATAACTGATTCGATTTCTTCACTGGTTATGGGTCTCTTCAGATTTTCTATCTCTTCCCATTTGAATTTAGGTAGTGCACGTGTTTTAGGAATTTGTCCATTTCTTAAGATTGTCCATTTTGTTGGCATATAATTTTTCATAGTAACCTCTGATTATTGCTTGTATTTCTGAGGGATCAGTTGTAATACACCCATTTTCATTCATGATTTTGTCTATTTGTGTGTTCTCTCTTTTCTTTCTGAGGAGCCTGGCTAGAGGTTTATCAATTTTGTTTATTTAAAAAAAAAAAAAACAACCCTTGGTTTCATTGATCTGTTCAATTGTTTTTGTTTTTTTTTTTTTTTTGGATCCTGTATTGTTTATTTCTACCCTGATCTTTATTACTTCTCTTCTTCTGCTGGGTTTGGGGTGTTCTTGCT
Organism: Suricata suricatta; assembly: GCF_006229205.1. NCBI lineage: Eukaryota > Metazoa > Chordata > Mammalia > Carnivora > Herpestidae > Suricata > Suricata suricatta. Next base: position 53,173,083 of record NC_043715.1, read on the forward strand.
GCTCCCTTTCTAGTTTCTTTAGGTGGTCTGTTAGATTTTGAATTTGCGCTTTTTCTAGTTTGTTGAAATAGGCCTGGATTGCAATAAACTTTTCTCTTAGGACTGCCTTTGCTGCGTCTCAGAGAGTTTGGATTATTGTATTTTCATTTTCATTTGTTTCCATATATTTTTTAATTTGTTCTCTAATTGCCTGATTGGCCCAATCATTCTTTAGTAGGGGGGGTTTTAACCTCCACATTTTTGGAGGTTTTCTAGACATTTTCCTGTGATGAGATTTCAAGTTTCATAGCATTGTGACCTGAAAGTGTGCATAGTATGATCTTAATTCGTTTGTATTTATGGAGGTCTGCTTTATGATCCAGTAGGTGATCAGTCTTGGAGAATGTACCATGCGCACTTGAGAAGAAGGTGAATTCCCTAGCTTCAGGATGCAGAGTTCTAAATATATCTATCAATTCCATCTGTTCCAACGTGTCATTCAGGTCCACTGTTTCTTTAGTGATTTTCTGTCAGGTTGACCTACCTCCATTGCTGTAAGTGGAGTATTGATGTGTCTGTTTCCGCCCCGGGCCGGCGGGGCGGTAAATCAGGTCGTAGGTTCCTGAGGGAGGGAGAGAGAATAGGCCAGGAAGGAGCACAGAGAGTGGGGCAAGACAGGTGTTTCTGATCAAGCCCAGTTTATTGAGAAAATATCCACACTTTTATAGGTCTTGGGGCGGGGAAACTGACCTAGGTTGGTTGCTAGGAAACAGGGTCAAATGATTATTAGAAAAAGGGGAAACCAAAACTGAAACTTCAAACACAGCATCTAAAGGAGAGCCCGGACTTGTGTCAGCGACGCTGGGCAGGGGTACGATTAACACTGCATAAGCCCGAATGCGGTTGATCTTTTGTTCAATTTGGCTTCTCCCGTCTGCCTGTCTCCAATCCCTGGACCACAAAACGCACTCCTCTGGCCTCTAGACGGTTAGTCTTGTTTTTCAGGTCGCACCCCTTAGGGAGCGATACTTCCTTGCCTGAGGCAGCCGAACTTGGCAGAATCTTTGCAGCTTCCCACATTAAAGTCCCCTGCAATTAGCACATTCTTATCAATAAGATTGTTCTGTTCATGATTAATTGTTTTATGTGTTTGGGTGCTCCTGAATTCGGTCCATAGATGTTTATAATTGTCAACTCTTCCTGATGGAGAGACCCTGTAATTATTATATAAATCCCTTCTTCATCTTTTGTTACTGCCTTTACTTTAAGGTCCTGTTTGTCCGATATACATATGGCTACTCTGGCTTTCTTTTGATTTCCAGTCTCATGATAGATATTTCTCCATCCCCTTACTTTCAATTTGAAGGTGTCTTCAGGTTTAAAATGAGTCCCTTGCAGACAGCAAATAAGTTTTGTTTTTTTATCCATTCTGCTACCCTGTGTCGTTTGATTGGAGCATTCAGTCCATTTACATTCAGTGTTATTGAAAAATGTGGGTTTAGATTCACTGTGTTCTTTGTAGAGTTTATGTTGTATTGATGTCTCTGGTGTCTTATATTCCTTGCTACCTTACTCTCATAGAGTTCCTCTTAGGATTTCTTGTAGGGCTAGTTTGGTGGTGATGAATTCTCTCAATTTTTGTTTCTTTGGGAACACCTCTATCTCTCCTTGTTTGTTGAATGAAAGGCTCGCTGGACAAAGGATTCTTGGTTGCATATTTTTCCTGCTCATCACATTGAAGATTTCTGCCATTCGTTTCTGGCCTGCCAAGTTTCAGTAGATAGGTCTATAAGCACTCTGATAGGTTTCCTTTTGTATGTTAGGGCCCTTTTATCCCCAGCTGTTTTCAGAATTCTCTCTTTATCTTTATATTTTGCCAGTTTCACTGTGATATGTTGGGCCGAAGGTCAATTCAAGTTATGTCTTAGGGGAGTTCTATGCGCCTCTTGAATTTCAATGTCTTTTTCCTTCTCCAGATTTGGGATGTTCTCGGCTATAATTTGATCAGGCATTCCTTCAGGACCTTTTTCTTTTTTCTTCAGGAATTCTTATGATACGGATATTGTTGCATTTGATTATATCAGTCAGGTCTTGAATTCTCCTTTCCTGCTCCTGTATCAATTTCTCTCTTTTTCTCGGTTTCCTCTTTTGCTTACCTGTGTCTTCTAATTCACCTATTCCCCTCTCTGCCTCATCAATCCATGCAGTGGTTGTCTCCGTTTTATTATGCACATCATTTATAACCTTTTTTTTTTTAACTTGTCACAACTATTTTTAAGGTCTATAGTCTTTGTATCAATAGCTTGTCTGCTGACTTTCGTGCTTTTTTCAAGTCCAGCAAATAATTTTATGACAATTGTTCTAAATTCTTATTCAGTAATATTGTTTGTGTCTATTTTGAGCAGTTCTGTGGCTGTGATTTCTTCCTGCAATTTCTTTAGAGGAGAGTTCTTTCATTTCATCATTTTGCCTAGCTTTCTGTCTCTTTTTAGTTTTAAAAGCTCGTTCTGCTCAGTGCACCTGTTAGTATTGCTCTATTAAAGGAGGCTCTTTGACTGTTCAGGGCCTGTCATTTCAGGAGGTGTTCTTTTAATGGTATCTCCCGGTTTCCCTTGTTATGCCTCTCATTATTTTATTTCCCCCTCAGTGATATTTGGGACTCTCCCCCATGTGTGCTTTGGCTTGTTTCTTGAGGTAGCCCTGAAAAGGAAGCAGACAGACAAACACACAGGGAACAAAAGTCCGCAAACACACTGACAAATCACATAAACACGCAAACCTAAAGGGGAAAGAAAAAAAGTATAGAAAGGAAAGGAAAGGAAAAGGAAAAAGAAGAAGGCGGGAGAGGGGGACAGAAACAGCCAGAGACAAAGGACAGTCTGAGAGCATAAACCCTGTGGAGGGGAGAGAGAAGAATAAGATAAGGGAAAGTATGTCTTGATGGCAAGAATTGACTTAATTACGGCAGTGCATAAATGTTGGTCTTTCCTAGACTCCAGAAGGGAAAAGAAAAAAAGAAGGTAAAAGGAAAATAGAAAAAATATAACAAGGAAACAAAAATAAAATAAAAATTAAAAGAAAAAAGGGAAAAAATTAATTAAAAAAATAAAAGGGCAGCTTTCCAGAGCTGATGGGCGTGGCTTGGTGTAGGTAGGTCGGGTCTCAGGGGCTGCTCTCTGACACTCCACCTTAGTGCTTGCGGGGAGAAGAATGGCCATGCCCCTGCCCTTCTCAGACCACACGCTACAAGCCACTATTTTGAGTCAGATCTCCCCTTGCCCAGGTGGGGCAAGTTGCTTTTTTTTCCCCTAAGCTTTGCCATGTTTCTAAGTCCTACTCCATGCACTTTAATGCTGCAGCCCCAGATGAAATGTCTTCCCGTAGGCAGGCGGCTTTCTGGGTGGGATTGAGTATGGGGTTTGGGGAGCCAGCTTTCCCCGGGCTCCACCTGGAGTCAGCGAGTTGCTGGGCCCAAGGGAGAACAAGCCTGCTGAGGGGGACGGAGTTCTCTCCCCGTGCCCAGCGGTATATATGGGATGTTTGTGTCTCTCAGTCCCAGTCTGAGGTCTCCCCTCTCAGGAGATCACTCTGTGAGCGTTTTCAGTCTCTCTTTCTCTTCCCCTTTGCTCTCCGCCACTCTGCACGGCTGTTCCGAGCGCGGCCCTCCATGGTCCTGTGCCGCCTCTGCACACATGGCCCTCTGTGGTCCCAGTGCCAAGTTTCTGGGCATTCTCTTTCCTGGCTCTGCTTTGTGCTGGCGCTCCCTTCCCCAGAGTTTCCGGTCCCAGGTTGCACTCACTCAGGCATCCATGAGGCTGTCAACTATAGGGACTCTGTGTGCACCTCCATTCCTGCAGACTAGAGTATTGTGGCTTTCGTCCTCGGTTTGATAGTTGCGGGTGGGTGGAGGTTACAGAGCTCCCTATGTCCCCACCATCCTGTGCTGCCCCCTTGCAAATTATTTTGAACGTGTGAACCAGAGATATTGTGAGTGGTTTCATATTAAGCATTTGCCAATGTATATCTATGTAGAGGTGAAGTGTTTGAGATGTTTAGGTATCATTTGGGGGGCAGTTTATGATTACGTATTTATACCCTTGGATTTGTTCCCCAGCCTTTCCAACAGTTTCCAACATAAACTATTTTTTATTGCAGTTGTAAACGTCTTATTACTTTCTGACGTACTTTTCCTTATAATTTTCTATAATGTAAAAGATCAATTAACTTTAAATATTCATTTGCTGCTTGGCCCTTCTACTAATTCTTATTACAGTATCTTTCTCTCCACCCAACATCTTAATGTAGAAAAATTTCACACATACAGACATACTGAAAGCATTTTAAAGTAATCATTCATATACCTACCACCTAGATTTTACCGTTAATGAAGGTTTAGACTAGCTCCACCAATTACCCGACCAGTCTTCTCTTCATGAATCAGCCTTCTGTTGTTGGGTTTGATGCATTTTAAAGACAGTTCCAGATCACTGCTGGTACTCTAGATGCCTCTGCAATGACACGATGAATAGCGTTCCAATTGCTTTTTACTTGTTTCCTTTGTTTCCTTAATGAACAGAGATTTTATTTACAAATAGTCTTGGCCTGTTGTGAAGTGGAATGAAAGTGAATTTTGGAAGAGATTAATCTGGTTTTTCAATCCCATTGTGTGACTGGTGTGACCTGTGTCTGTTTCCCTGTTGTCAGAAAGAGTTAAACTCTCTACCTCTGAAAATATGTTTAATAAAATACCCAAAATTGTGGTCTGTGATGGCAGGAGCCTAGTGTATTTGAGTAAAAAGGCTTATAATTTCCCCATATTTATTGTATTGTGCTTTGTAAAATTTGTATTTATAACTCATTTTCTCTCTTCCTACCTTCTTCCTTCTCTGTCTCTCTCTCTCTTTTTTTTTAATGTTTTTATTTATTATTGAGACAGAGAGAAACAGAACATGAGTCAGGGAGGGGAAGAGAGAGGGAGACACAGAATCCAAAGCAGGCTCCAGGCTCTGAGCTGTCAGCACAGAACCTGATGTGGGGCTCGAACCCACAAACCGTGAGATCATGACCTGAGTCAAAGTCGGGCACTTAACTGACTGAGCTACCCAGGCGCCCCTGTCTCTTTTTTTAAGTGTGAAAACTTTTAAAGTTGTGAACTTATATTAATGATCTAGCAACAGCCATTCAATCTTAAATGTAGAATGCTGATAATTTTCTGATTTAAAATATAGTGCTCTTATGAAAAATATAAGTAGGAACTAAAAATGATATCTCAAATAATACACTTGTCAGGATCTCCTTTTCAGAAATTCTTAGAAGTGGATTTTTCTGTTACTAGTGATACTTCTATTGCCTGTTTCAAGTTGAATGTTAGGGGTGCTTGTTCGGCTTAGTCAGCTGAGCATCCACATCTGACTCTGGATTGAGTCCCAGTCAGGCTTGTGCTGCGTGTGGAGCCTGCTTAAGGTTCTCTCTCCCTTTGCTCATGTTCTCTCTCTCTAAAAAAAATAAGTAAGTAAATCAAATTTTAAAGTGCTAAATTATTCCCATGAAATGTCCTGCTCTTTAACACTGACCTTGACCTGTGTGTGATTTAAGATGGAATAGGTTTGTTTTTTTGTGTTTGGTTTTTAGGGAGAGTGTGAGTGGGGGAACGGGACAGAGGGAGGTGGAGGGGGAGAGAAAGGGGGAAGAGGGAGGGAGGGAGAGAGAGAGAGAAAGAGAATGAGAGAGAATCCTAAGTGGCTCCATGCTCAGCACAGAGCCTGACACAGAGCTTGATCCAAGACATTGGGATCATGACCTGGGTGGAAATCACGAGTCAGACGCTCAAATGACTGAGCCACTGAAGAGCCCCTAGAATATAAAAAAATTGTTTTAAGTTTATTTATTTTGAGAGAGAGCGAGAGAGAGAGCAAGCAGGTGGGGTACGGGCAGTAGTAGGAGAGAGAATTCCAAGCAGGCTCTACACTGTCAGTGCAGAGCCCTACATGGGGCTTGAACTCACCAACCATGAGATCATGACCTGAGCTGACATCAAGGAATCAGTCACTTAACCCACTAAGCCACTCAGGCATCCCTAGAATTTTTCTATTTTAAATATTGTAACCAGCCACCTGACTGAAGACATATACAGATGGGTTAAGTGAATATTGATAATTTGCCTCTTTCTATATTCAAAAGTCATCTTTGATTATTTTTTCAAACTGTTGCACTGGGTAACGTTTTCAGATAGAAATTCTCAATTCTGCCATTGTAGATTGAGTGTGGAAACAGTCTGAGACAATAGTTAACAAATGGATCTGACTGTGTTCCCATAAAACTTTATTTACCAAAACAGGTGGTCTAGGCTTTGTGTTACTGACCCTTGATTTAGATGATTATATGGCTTTGTGTTCTCATTTGGAGTTGGGCACGCAGAGCCCATGAACTGAATCTGGGCCAGTGCCTGTTTCTGTTAATAAAGTTTTATTGGAACTCAGCCACACCTATATTTTTCAATATGGATGCTTTTGAGCTACAGTGGTATAGGTGAGTAGTTGCTACAGAAACCATGTGCGTTTTAGTTTTCTCTCTTTTAATGTGTAGTTATGTATGCTTAAAATACATATGTTAGTTTTATTCTTAACACTAGAGATTACAAAATAAGATAGTTTGTATTTGTCAAAGTATTATGGTATTAGTACTTTTATACTTTTCTCTGTCTCTACAGAGATTTTAGAAGTTTTTCATTTACCACTTCCTATGTCATACATTGTCATGGAATATTTTATTTTTTATTTTATTCATTTTCTTTTTTTTTAAATGTCTTTTAGTGTTTATTTTTGAGAGAGAGAAACAGAGCATGAGCAAGGAAGGGGCAGAGAGAGAGGGAGACACAAAATCTGAAGCAGGCCTCAGTCTCTGAGCTGTCAGCAGAGCCGGACATGGGGCCCAAACCCGTGAAACATGAGATCATGACCTGAGCCAAAGTTGGATGCTTCACTGACTGAGCCACCCAGGTGCCTCTGTCATTAAATATTTTAACTCTTCATGTTTTTAAGACCTCCCGAGAGGGGTGCCTGGGTGGCTTAGTCGGTTGAGCATTTGGCTTTGGCTCAGGTCATGATCTCATGGTTCATGGGTTCGGGCCCCGCATCCGGCTCTGTGCTGACAGCTCGCTCGGAGCCTGGAGCCTGCTTCAGATTCTGTATCTCCCTCTCTCTCTGACCCTCCCCTGCTTGCGCTGTTTCTGTCTCTCAAAAATAAATAAAAAACATTAAAAAAAAATGAAACCTCGTGAGAGATAATCATTATTATATTTCCAGTTGGTGTTTACCAGTTATATTTCTCTTGATGCCTTGCTCCTCTGCTTACATCGGAAGATCCTTTCCTTTTGCTTGAAGAACCTTCTTACTAGCTCTAACACAGGTCTTCTGATAAAGAATTCTGTGTGCTTTTGCCTGAGAATATCTACTTCAGCTTTTTTTCTAAAGAACATTTTTGCTGACTATCCTATATAGATTTATACTTATAATACTCTACAGTGTATGAGGAACTGGATGGCAATGAGAAATTACATAAGACTGTGCTTATTATTTGCTTATTAGCATAATGTTCTCAAAACCAAAGTGTATGTACAAAGACTTTTGAAGAGGTAGACGGACATGCATGATTTAAGAGAAAAATGTGTACATCTTGCTGTATGTCCTCTTTTCTAAAATTGATCCGCCCGAGCAGTCCCCTGCCACTGGGCATCACACTCTTCTCGGTCTCGGTCTCTGTCCCACATTCCTTTTGACAGTCATACTACTTGTATTTTCTACAGAAGAAAGATGTGCTTCCCAGACATGTTGAGTGTTATGTTCTCTTGGCCCAGAGCACTTAACAAAAAGACGGATCTTTTATTTTTAATTTTTTAATTTTAGTTAACATACCATGCAATATTGGTTTCAAGGAGTAGAATTCAGTGATTCATCACTTACATACCACACCCAGCAGGGGACGCCTGCGTGGCTCAGTTGGTTAAACATACAACACCCAGTGCTCATCCCAACAAGTCCCCTCCTTATTACCCAGCACCCATCTAGCGCATCTCCCACCCACCTCCCTCCATCACCCCTCAGTTTGTCCTCTATTGTGAAGAGTCTCTTGTGGTTTGTTTCCCTCTCTTCTCAAAAAGACAGATCTTTTGGGGCCTTGGTTGAAGGTGAATGCATAGCAACAGTGCCAACATCTAGGCCTATGAGATTGTAGCACTCAGGGTAATTTGCTTTTTCAGCCTATAGGTGCTGGCTCCCCAGGGACAAGAGGGATCCAGGGGAAAAGGAAGAGAAGATTCCAAGACTTGGGCATCAGCATTTCTGAGGAAACCCTTGACTGGAGACTGAGATTTTTGAGCAGAAATTTATAGCTGATCCAGAAGAGCTAAAGACAGAGCTTCCCCAGTTAGCAACCATTTCCCAAAAGTGGAAGAAGATGATCCAGGCCCAGGTGACTTTTGATTTCTTTTATTCTTTTCATTTTCCCTCCAATGGATTTGTTGAGACCTGTAAAAAAAAATCAGTGCAATTTGCAATTAAACACTAAAGTCTATTTATTTATTTATTTTGTGTTAGACATTGAATCTTATTTTTCTTTGTTTTTCTTTTTTTTTTTTATTAAATAGTTTATTACCAAGTTGGTTTCCATATAACACCCAGTGCTCTTCCCCACAAGTGCCCCTTTCCATGAATTGAGACTAGCAGGATCTGGAGAAATCTGGGCCAAGTAGGATCAGGGACATATTTTTCATAGGATTCATACTTTGTGACTCATGTTGGAATATATGTAATTGTGCAAGACCCTCATATGAGAATCGTGGTAAGTTACACGGTAGGCATTAAGTACCGTGATCTGTTTCTACTGCCAACACTTCTGATACCAAACGTGAGTCTTTTCACACGAACAACCAGTTCTCCAACTCTCCAGACACCACCTGTGTACAGTTTGATTCATTCTTGACACTAACCACTTGGAGTTACTATTGTACCCCACAAGTTTATAGGGCTCAGTCCTACAGATGCCAAGTATTCGGTGCTCAGGGTACCCATACTTCTGACTTGGCTACAAATGGGCACTTCCCACAATCCCTTCCTTGGGCTTGAGAATTCACTCTAGTGACTCACCTAACTCAGGAAAACACTTTACACTTACCAGTTTATTATAAAGGGTACAAGATGGGAACAGCCAAGTGGAAGAGAAGCATAGGGCAAGGAATGGGAGAAGGGGTGAGGACCTTCCGTGCCATCTCCAAGGAAGCCACCCTCCCAGCACCCTGATGTGTTAACCAACACGGACGCTTCCCGAGCCCTGTAGTTTAGTGTGTTTTTTGTTTGTTTGTTTATTTGTTTTTATGGAAGTTTCATTATGCAGGGGCAGCTGATGAAATCACTGGCCATTTAGTGATTATCTCAATCTCCAGGCCCTCTCGCATCCCTACACCCTTGGGGTAGGGCTGACCAGCCCTCTAATCAATAGCTTAGCAACCAGCCACATCCTTAGGGTATCTAGGGGCCCACAGGAGTCACCGCCTTAATATAAATTCAGGTGTGGTTGAAAGAGGCTTGTTACAAATAACACAAGGTACCCCTCCCACCCCAAGCCCTTCCCAAGGCTTTAGTAGCTTTGTGCTAGGACCTGGAGAGGACTACCAAATACATACTCTTATTATATCATTGTATAACAGGCATCAACTATTATGCGAAAACAGATCAGTTCCTTGAGGAACGTTACTGTTTCATGACACAGAGGTTTGAAGTTCCCATAGGTCTTTGATTGTCTTCATAGAGCTGTTGTGATGGGTAAAGGCCTTAACTGCCCTTACTTCTCATAAATGTAAAGACCTGTTTCCTACAGCTGTTTTTTCATTGTTTCTATTGTGGTATTACCTCTGCCTAATTATATGCACACATAATATATATTTGTCTATGTACATATATGTGTCTCTAAGTATATTCTTTATAGTTTTTTTTTACAAATTTGCTTAATCATCTATTAATCTCTTTGCTTTATACATGTTTTATACATTTCCTTTTGTTTAGTATATTAACCACTGAAATTAGTATGGATTTTCTGGTGATTCTAGCATATCTGCAGTCTTCATTACTGATTTTGGTATTGGTTCTGATGCTCATGGTGAATTTATAAATCTGTGTTATTTATCTACATAATTCTGTATTGGCAAATAGATGCTCAAATTTATATAGATTGCAGGTGTTCTTACACCAGCAAGTGGATTTAATGGTACCTATTATGGAAACTTCCTCTAATTTTCACCTTTGTTGAATGAAGAGAAGACTGCACAATGACATAATATTTTATAAGATTTCTTATCCTATCACCATTCTATCTATTTCTTATTAAAGAATAAAAACCACCAATTTCCTATATGGTGAAATGAACAGAATAATTTCCTTTATCCATTTTTTACATGTCACCAAAAGAATATCACCTCATTAAACATAACTGTGTTAAAAAGGAATCGCTGACTCTGGAGGACGTGGCCGTGGACTTCTCCCGGGAGGAGTGGCAGCTCCTGGCCCCCGCCCAGAAGGACCTGTACCGGGACGTGATGCTGGAGAACTACAGGAACCTGGTGTCGCTGGGTGAGGACGGCTCCCCTCTGTCCCTCACAGGGTGCTCTGCTAGTGGTTTTTTCCTTCTCATCTACTTAACTCTTCAGTACTGTGCAATGATAGATTCTCATATCCTTCTCCCATCTCAGACAAGACGACATAATGTCCCCTCTCTTGAGAGAAAATCTTGATATTTACAGATGTGAAACCTTGTTTAGTCCCTAAAATGTAACATTATCCCTTCTTGATATACCCCAGTCCACAGAGTCTTCTTTTTTTTTTAAATTTATTTATTTATTGTGAGAGAGAGAGAAGGTGTGACTAAGAGAGGGGCAGAGAGAAGGGAGAGAGAGAAAATCCCAAGCAGGATCCGCGCTGCCAGCACAGAGCCCAACATGGAGCTTGAATTTGTGAACTGCAAGATCATGACTGAGCCAAAGTCAGAGCCTGAGGCAACTGAGCCACCCTGGCACCCCAGCCACTGGGTTCTCTCTCATTCCTCATGAACAGGGTATCACGCCAGCAAACCAGATGCACTCTCCAAGTTGGAACAAGGAGAACTTTGGACAATAGAAGATGCAATCAACAGTCGAATCCGCCCAGGTGCGTGAGAACGTGGCAGGGTGGTGGTGGTTAGTGTAGAAGTAGCGCCCTGGTCAGGCAGAGAAGGCGTCGCAGCTGTGACGGTGCCTGAGGAAAAGGCAACATCCCTTTCCCACGTCTCTTTCTTAGTTGAAATTTCAAGGAAAATATACCCCTTTTTTTCTTTGGAGATCTGATCCTGTTTACTCTATATACTTCTTGTTTTTGTTTGTTTTGCATGGTCATCTTCTTCCTCAGACTTTTTTAAAAAATTATTTTTAATGTTTTATTTTTGAGAGACAGCAAAAGAGAACGAGCAGGGGAGGGGCAGAGAGGGAGACACAGAATCCAAAGCAGGCTCCAGGCTCTGAGCTGTCAGCACAGAGCCTGACGTGGGGCTTGAGCCCATGAACCGTGAGATCATGACCTGAGCTGAAGCTGGACGCTTAACCTACTGAGCCACCCAGGTGCCCCTCTTCCTCAGACTTTCTAATCTCCCTCTTCATCTACTGTGACTGTGTCTCTACCTGCATCACTACTTCTCCTGCTATGAAATTCCACTTTCCAGCCCTTTCTGGAAAGAAACAACTGTGACTTCCCCACTTTGTACTTACTGCTGTGCCTGGTTACCAGGAAATAATGATTTCCTGTGGTAACATCTAACCCCACCTTGGTCTCCATGGTAACCTGGCTTTTGCTATGCATTTGTGTCATTCTTTGCCCCCCACACCCACCCCGGGAGCCCCTGAGGTTCTCCATACTTTTATTTTCATTTTCTTCTCAGTTCTCGTAACTCTTAAGTTTCCTCCATTCCCATGAATCAACCTCTTTTTCTTCTCTTGAGATGTCCAATTGACTTCTCTTAATATTGTCTAATGCATGCTTTCCTTCTATATATTTTACCCTTCTTCATGGCAGCCGGCCCATGACTTCCCATTCTGTGTGTGAGAACAGGAATCCTCTTCACTTCATCCTTTTTTGAAAATTCAGTTTCTTGGGGTGCCTGGGTGACTCAGTTGGTTAAGCATCTGACTCTAGGTTTTGGTTCAGGTCATGATCTCATGGCTTTGTAGGTTCAGACCCCACAATGGGCTCTGTGCTGGCAGCTCAGAACCTGCTTGGGATTCTCTCTCTCCATCTGTCTCTGCCTCTCCATTGCTCATGCTGTCTCTGTTGCTCTCAAAAAAATAAATAAACTTTAAAAAAATTTAGGTTCTCTTTGAGTTCAACACAACAACACATTTTAAATTCTCCCCATCCTGGAATTACCTTGAATGTTCTCTGCATGCTGAACTCTCTTCTTAAAGGTTATTTGATTAACAAGAAAATATCTTTTTTATTTTTTTAATGTTTTATTTATTTTTGATACAGAGAGAGACAGAGCATGAGAGGGGGAGGGGCAGAGAGAGAAGGAGACACAGAACCAGAAGCAGGCTCCAGTCTCTGAGCTAGCTGTCAGCACAGAGCCCGATGCAGGGCTCGAACTCATGAACATGAGATCTGACCTGAGCCGAAGTCGGAGGCTTAACCGACTGAGCCACCCAGGCGCCCCGAAAATATCTTTTTTAATATGCTGCATAATTGCCAGCCCAAACTGGGTCATAATGTATGTCTGCTTCAAATGATTTCCTTCATGGTTTTGCTAATTCAGATTGTCCTTTAATTATTAGATGTTATCAGTGCATTTATTTTCCTAAACCTTTTGTTTTCATATGACTTTTAAAAATGTTTATTGCTTATTTTTGAGAGAGAGAGAGTGTGTGTATGAGCGGGGGAGGGCTAGAGAGAGAATCTGAAGCACACCCTGACATGATTTTTTTTTTTTTAGCTCAAACATGCCCTGACACTGGATGTACCCATTTATTATTACTTTTTAATTTGTAAAGTGATGGCAAAATGGGGCGCCTGGGTGGTTCTGTCAGTTGAGTGTCCGGCTTTGGCTCAGATCATGATCTCACAGTTCGTGGGTTTGAGCCCTGCATCATACTCTGTGCTGACAGCTCAGAGCCTGGAGCCTGTTTCTGATTCTGTGCCTCCCTCTCTCTCTGCCCCTCCATCACTCACTCTCTGTCTCTCTCAAAAATGAATAAACGTTAAAGAAAATTAAAAAAAATAAATTGATAGCAAAATGGAATTTCCACTAGTTTTTTAAGAACTTGAGTCTGATTTTTTTTAATTCAACTATGATTAACATACAGTGTTACATTAGCTTCAACAATTCAACGATTCTAGGGGCGCCTGTGTGGCTCGGTTGGTTAAGCATCTGGCTCTTAATCTCAGCTCAGGTCATGATCTCATGGTTCACGCAATAACACAATGACTTGGAATTATGTCTCTCTCTCATTCTGTTGCTTCCCTGCTCTCACTCTCTCTTTCAAGATCAGTCAACTTTTTAAAAAAATTTTCACATTTCAAGATGTGATTTCACATTTTAAGATAACATCTTCACATTTAGTATGCATGTTTCACAAAGCCCAGTAGATATTCCCCTCTTTCTGGACTTCGGGAATACTCCTTATGTTAGTGAGAGGCATTCCATCTATGCAGCAGCTCAAGCCACACGATTTCTAGAGTAATCCTGGAGTCCTCTCTTTCATTAACCTCTTCCCACTTCTCCCATTGAGCCCATCCGTAAATCTTACGTTTTCTTTAAATATATCTTGGTTTCCTCCACCTCTTCTGCATGCTTCTTTAACCGTCTTTTACAGACTGCAGTTGCCTTCTTTAATTGTTTGCTTCAGTTGTCTCTACCTAGAATAAAACCTGGATGTTTTATAGATTTAACTCAATTCTGATACTATCTACCTGGAAAGAATGTCAGATCCTACAAGCTAAAGGTTCAGTCCCACATGACTGTCCTTCAGTTGTCAGTTGCAAGTCCAAATTGTTACCTATGCTTCTGTCCATCTGACTATAAATTATAGATTCCCATGACCTTCTCCTTGGGTTCAATTAATTTGCTAGAGGGCTCACAGAACTCAGAGAAACACTTATATTTGCCAGTTTATTATAAAGGATTTATAAAAGATACAGATGGATAACCAGATGAAGAGGTGCATAGGGCAAAGTCTGAAAGATCCCTGAATGCAGGAGCTTCTGTCTCCATGGAACTGGGGTGTACCACCCTCCTGGCACATGGATGTGTTCACCAACCCAGAAGCTGATCAAATCTTGTTGAAGATTTTCTATAGAGCTTTTTTTTAAATGTTTATTTTGATTGAGAGAAAGAAAAAGAATGAGCAAGGGAGGGGGAGGGCAGGGGGAGAGAGAGAGAGAGAGAGAGAGAGAGAGAGAGAGCGAGAGAGAGAGCGCGCGCAAGCAGGAAATACCAAGCAGGATTTGTGCTATCACAGGGCTTGCCACCAGCTCAGTCTCACAAACCATGAGATCATGACTTGAGCCAAAATCAAGAGTGAAGAGTTTAACCAACTGAGCCAACCAGACACCTTGAGAGTTTCTATAGAGCTTTACTCTCTAGTTCCTCCTGCCTTTCCCAGAAGTTGGTGGGTGGGGCTGAAAGTTCCAACCTTATGATCGATCACTTGGTCTTTCTGGGTACCAGCCCCATTTTGTGGCCAGGTAGGAATTCTAAGCTAAATCGCCTCATTAGCATAAACTCAGTAGTGACTAGAAGGGCTTGTTATGAATAACAAAAGAAATTTCAAGGATTTTAGGAGCTCTGTACCAAGAACTGTGGAATGGAAACCAAATGTATTTCTTACTATACCACATGTAGGATTCTCATTAAATAGTTATTTCACATGAAGGCTTTTTAAAAACAGTTTTATTCCAAACTAAGATTATGAGAGATTACAACGTGATTCATTGTTCTCTTTTCTCCTAGAAATCAGGAAAGTTGATGGACACTTGCAGTGTCAGTTACAAAATCAAAGCATTCAGAAGAGTGTGGAACAATGCTGTGAATATATTACATTTGCAAACATTTTTAATCAGAGTGAAAGTGATTTTCTATTAAAGCAAAATTATGATATGTTTGATTTACATGAAAAATCTTTGAGATCAAATACAAGTTTTGAAAGCCAGAGTATAAGCTGGAATGTGGAGAACTCTGCTGAGTTTAATGAAGACGGGAAATCCCTACTGCATGGTACCCACAAACAATTTTACAGTGTAAATAAATTTCCTGTAGGTGTAAAACCCATCAACAATAATTCCCAGGTCACGAAACAACAGAGAACTCAAAACATGCAGAAAGCCCATGTATGCAGTGAATGTGGGAAAGCCTTTGTCAAGGTGTCTCAGCTTACTGATCATCAGAGAGTTCATACTAGAGAGAAACCTCATGGATGCAGTATGTGTGGGAAAGCATTTTCCAGAAAATCAAGGCTAATTGAACATCAGAGAATTCATACAGGACTGAAACATTATGAATGCACTGAATGTGACAGAACGTTCCTTAAGAAATCACAATTCGACATACACCAGAAAACTCATAAGGGACAGAAACATTACACATGTAATGAATGTGGGAAAGCGTTCATCAAGAAGTGTCGGCTCATTTATCATCAGCGAACTCATACAGGAGAGAAGCCCCATGGATGCAGTCTATGCGAGAAAGCCTTCTCCACGAAGTTTAGTCTCACTACGCATCAGAAAACTCATACAGGAGAGAAACCCTACATATGCAGTGAGTGTGGTAAAGGCTTCATAGAGAAGAGGCGTCTTGTTGCACATCATCGAACTCACACTGGTGAGAAACCTTTTATATGCGATGAATGTGGGAAAGGTTTCACCTTGAAGAACAGTCTTATCACACATCAGCAAACTCATACAGAAGAGAAATTGTACACATGCAGTGAGTGTGGAAAAGGCTTTTCGATGAAGCACTGTCTCGTCGTACATCAGCGAACTCATACAGGAGAGAAACCCTACACATGTACTGAGTGTGGAAAAGGCTTCACCTTGAAGAGTCCTCTCATCAGACATCAGCGAACACACACGGGAGAGAAACCCTATGTATGTAGCGTATGCGGAAAAGGCTTCGCCATGAAGAGTGATCTCATTGTACATCAGCGAACTCATACTGCTGAGAAACCATACATCTGCAGTGATTGTGGGAGAGGCTTCACTGTGAAGAGCCGCCTGATTGTACATCAGCGAACTCATACCGGAGAGAAGCCTTATGTATGCAGTGAATGTGGAAAAGGCTTTCCAGCAAAGGTACGGCTGATTGGACATCAACGAACTCATACAGGAGAGAAGCCCTATATTTGCAGTGAATGTGGAAAAGGCTTCACAGAGAAGAGTCATCTCAATGTCCACAGGCGCACTCATACAGGAGAGAAACCCTATATATGCAACGAATGTGGCAAAGGCTTAACTGGGAAAAGCATGCTCATCGCACATTTGCGAACTCATACTGGGGAAAAACCATACATATGCAATGAATGTGGAAAGGGCTTCACCATGAAGAGTACTCTAGGTATTCATCAGCAAACTCATACTGGAGAGAAGCCATACAAATGCAACGAATGTGATAAAGCCTTCAGGAAGAAGACCTGCCTCATACAACATCAGAGATTTCACACAGGAAAAACCTCCTTTGCATGTACCGAATGTGGAAAATTTTCTTTGCGCAAAAATGATCTCATTACCCATCAGAGAATTCACACAGGAGAGAAACCATATGAATGCAGTGAATGTGGGAAAGCCTTCACGACCAAGTCAGGGCTCAATGTTCATCAAAGAAAACATACAGGAGAAAGGCCCTATGGATGCGGTGATTGTGGGAAAACTTTTGCTCACTTGTCAATCCTTGTTAAACATAAGAGAATTCACAGATAGTCACTCTAGGAAAAATCTGTTGCCAGTTGTAGGCCCTCAATAATTTGCAATGAAGAATCAATGCAAAGAATGGTATTATCTTTAGTGATCAATTACATCATGTTTTATGTTGACAAAAAAATTTACAAAACTACTCACATGCAGTCAGCCTTAATGAAAATATTTTAGGACATTATACATCTAAAAAGTGTTGACTAAAATAGAGTCTATGAATGTGAAAGACTAGGAAAGTCTTCAGTGGGAACTAGACCTATCATTGTGATCATCACAGATCATGAATGAAAAAGGAAACCCTTTGCCTAGACCTCAATAGATATCAGTTCTCACTAGAGAAGTACTTTCCTATGGCAATAAATATAGCTGGTCTTGAAGTAATATTTGCCAGGAAATCCACACAGAAATAACTTGGGAACAAATTTAATGTGGTGGACTTCAACAAAATACCAGACAACTTAAGGAAAGAAGCCTTGGGGAAATGATGAATGAGAGCATTGTCACATGTCTAAACAGATTAATACACCTCTCAAGCATTGAGAACAGGGTACCTTCAGCCATATTTCTGATTGCCTTGTCATTGATTTTATACATTTTAAATAGTGGCATTACCCTCGTTATGTATTAAATTTCAGTATGTACAACACAGAAGTGTTCTGTGAGTGTTTTTGCCTGTTTCATTACATAATTAACTTTTGAATTTCTTGGATTCCAAGTTTAATTGTTATTACTGAATGCTTGAAGTACTTCATAATGAAACAATATGTTCATATGTATACCTCAATATATTTGGATGTGTTTAACCAAGTTTATAAGCAGCATTGAGTGGTTTATAAAATTAATGTAAATGCAATGTTTATATAACTTCTAATTTTTTTAAGTTTATTTATTTTGAAATAGCGGAAGAGGGGTGAAGAGAGAGGGAGAGAGAGAGTATCCCAGGCAGGCTCTGTACCATCATTGCAGAGCCCAGTGTGGGGCTCACGTGATCATGACCTGAGTCAGTCAGATCCTTAACTGACCTAGGCACCCTACGTGACTTTTAATTTTGAATTAAGTTTAGACGCACGAAAACAGAGATTTCAGAGATTTCCTAAATGCCCTTCAGCCAGCTACTTCCGAAGTTAAAACCTTACATAAACATAGTTCAATATCAAATAGAGGAAAGTGAAATTATTATAATGTTTTTAACCACAGAATTTACCTGGTATCTCACCAGTTTTAACATGCACTCAGAAAGTAACCAACATCACAGTAAAAATTCAGAATGTGTTGTAAACATAAACTTCCTCACGCTACCCCTTCCTAGTGATACTTTTCCCCCGACCCTAAACCCTGGCATCAGAGATTCTATAAATTTGTCATTTATAGAATATTAGAAAAGTAGGGTCATTTAGCACTTCCTCTTTGAGGTTGGCTATTTGACCTTGTGAGATAATAGAAAATATATTGGTCTCTATCCCTGGTTGCTGACACATGCTCCTGAAACCCTTGTAAATATCTAAGTGGTAAGTGCATTAGCAGCATTTTTTATTTTGATGAGGCAACTCTGGGAGGGCTCCTGTAAGGCTTCTGGATGAGGACTGGTCGCCAGAGAGACCAAGCCATAGTCAGAAGTTTGCAACTTTCTGTCCAACCTCCTCCCACCCCCACACCCCATCCTCCAGAGCGGAGAGAGGGAAATTGAGTCAATAATTGGTCAGTCCTGAAGAAGCCTCCATAAAGACCCCAATGTTAGGTGAGCTTCCAGGTAGGTGAACACAGCCAGGTGGGGGAGGGTAACATAACAACTCCATTGGGATAGAAGCTTCTGCTTGGGACCCTTCCAGATCTCACCCTATGTATCTCTTCATCTGGCTGTTCACCTATATGCTTTATCCTAGCTTTGAATAAACTGGTGTGTTTCTCTGAGTTCTGTGAGCTGCTCTAGCAAATTAATAGAACTGGAGGAAGGAGTTGTGTGGAACTCCTACTTGTAATAAGCAAGTCCAAAGTTGTAGGTAACCTGGGAGCCTACTAGCGGCCACTGGGGTATGAAATAAGGAGGGGGGGGGTACGGTTTGTGGGGCTGAGCCTTTTGCATGTGGGACCCAATATTCCAGGTAGCTAGTGTCAGGATCGAGTTACAAGGTAGGACCCAGCCAGTGTGCTGGAGAATTGCTGGGTGTGTGTAAATCCTCACACACATTTGGTGACCGTTAGTGTCCAAGGGTCGTGTGGCAGCCAGTGTGAGTAAAGGAGAGGCACAGGAGGAGGCCGAAACTGTAGGTCTGTCCAACACAGACCTCAGGAAAAGTCAACCCAAGATCCAGGCAGAAGCTCTGTGGGGTCTTCTCTGAACTTGGACGCCAGACTTCACGCAAACTGGCTGCACCCCAAGTGTTCCTAACAGTTCAGCTTCCCCTTTTCCCCAAACTGATGATTACAATGTGCCCCACATCAGCCTTGGGTAGGTTCCTGACTCTGAAGAGGCCTTAGCTCCGTGCCTGTGACCTCTCCTCTGAGGAGCACGGGGCCCCAGGTACCCTTACGTTTCGGGTCTTCCCGCCGGGCAGAGGGCTGGCAGCAAAATGGCTGCTCCTGCCAGGAGCGCTAGGAGGGCTCAGTGAGGAGCCGGAGGTCCCCTCAAGCCAAGGCGCACTTCCGGGAGGCCCCAAAGCCGCCAGACACAGTCTGTGAGGAAACGGAGGTCACCTCAAGCCGAGGCCCTCTTCCAGAAGGCCCGGAGGCCCGCTGGGCCCACTCCTCGCAGCCCCCCGCGACCCCAGCGCTGGCTAACCTGGCGCAGGGAGCGCGCCGTCCGAAGAGGTCGGGGGAGTCCGCAGGCGGACGTGGGCCCCGAGCGGATGTGGGCCGTGAGGCGGGCGGGCGTGTGTGTGTGTGTGTGTGTGTGTGTGAGAGAGAGTGTGTGAGAGAGTGTGTGTGTGTGTGTGTGAGAGAGAGAGAGTGTGTGTGTGAGTGTGAGTGTGTGTGAGAGTGTGTGTGTGAGTGTGTGTGTGAGAGAGTGTGTGTGAGTGCGTGTGTGTGTGTGTGTGTGAGTGTGTGTGTGAGAGAGTGTGTGTGAGAGAGAGTGTGTGTGTGAGTGTGTGTGAGTGTGTGTGTGTGTACACGTGAGTGTTTGGGGCTCTTTGGGTTCAGTCCCTGGGGAATGCGGGCACGCACGCTCAGGCGAAGTCTTCAGAGTCTGACAGCGAAGGGCGGCGGTCATGGCTGGGGGCTTGTGTATTGACTCCGAGGGGCGACGTTCGGACCCTGAAGGCGGCTCCTGGGCACCTCAGCCATTTCACCTGCGGCTCCATAGGGGGAGCGTCCCTGGGCGAGGACAGCCCCTGCGGCCACCTTGACGTGGAATTTTTTTTCTTTTTTTTTTTTAATTTTTTTTTTGAATATAACACTATTTTTTTAACATATGCAATTATTTTCCATCATTTACAATACAGTAGTTACAATTACGCTCCAAATGGATAAGCAAAGTAAAAAATCAGAACCCCAATTTCTATTTCATGTAATTAGACTTATACAGAAATTAGAAGGTTAAGTAACAACTAGTTAATCACCTAATGTCACAGCTATCTGAAGTGGCATTGGCGTGGAATTTGAGGTCAGTGTGGTTTGGGGAATGCAGGGTTTGAGAGCCTAGAAGTCTTCGAGTTTCGAGACTCATAATGCCAGGCTAGTGTGTGTGTGTTTGTTTTCAATGTTCATTCGTTTGTGAGAAAGAGAGAGAGTGGGGGTGAGAGAGAGGCAGGGAAGGGGGAGACAGAGGATCGCAAGCGGGCCCTGTGCTGACAGCAGCGAGCTGATGCTAGGCTGGATCTCGAGAACCATGAGGTCTTGACCGGAGCTGATGCTCAACTGACTGAGCCACCCACGTGCCCCAGGAGGCTCAACCTTCCCGATGGTGGAAATATCTCCTTTCTTTTATTTTTATTTATTTATTTATTTACTTATTTATTTATTATTGCCAAGTTCGTTTTTCCACATATCATCCAGGGCTCTTCCCCACAAGTGTCCCCCACCATGACCATCACCCCTCATCCCCTTTCCTCCTCCCTCTTCAGCCCTCAGTTTGTTTTCAGTATTCAAGTCTCTCATGATTTGCCTCCCTCCCTCTTCCTAACTTTC
>NC_043715.1:53194259-53195518 GCF_006229205.1 Suricata suricatta
TGTGTGTGTGTGTGTGTGTGTGTGTGTGAGAGAGTGTGTGTGAGTGCGTGTGTGTGTGAGAGAGTGTGTGTGAGTGCGTGTGTGTGTGAGAGTGTGAGAGAGTGTGTGTGTGTGTGTGTGTGAGTGCGTGTGTGTGAGTGCGTGTGTGTGTGAGAGTGAGTGTGTGTGAGTGTGTGTGTGGGTGTGTGTGAGAGAGAGTGTGTGTGTGGGTGTGTGTGAGAGAGAGTGTGTGTGTACACGTGAGTGTTTGGGGCTCTTTGGGTTCAGTCCCTGGGGAATGCGGGCACGCACGCTCAGGCGAAGTCTTCAGAGTCTGACGGCGAAGGGCGGCGGTCATGGCTGGGGGCTTGTGTATTGACTCCGAGGGGCGACGTTCCGACCCTGAAGGCGGCTCCTGGGCACCTCAGCCATTTCACCTGCGGCTCCATAGGGGGAGCGTCCCTGGGCGAGGACAGCCCCTGCGGCCACCTTGACGTGGAATTTTTTTTCTTTTTTTTTTTTTAATTTTTTTTTAGAATAGAACACTATTTTTTTAACATATGCAATTATTTTCCATCATTTACAATACAGTAGTTACAATTACGCTCCAAATGGATAAGCAAAGTAAAAAATCAGAACCTCAATTTCTATTTCATGTAATTAGACTTATACAGAAATTAGAAGGTTAAGTAACAACTGGTTAATCACCTAATGTCACAGCTATCTGAAGTGGCATTGGCGTGGAATTTGAGGTCAGTGTGGTTTGGAGAATGCAGGGTTTGAGAGCCTAGAAGTCTTCGAGTTTCGAGACTCATAACGCCAGGCTAGTGTGTGTTTGTTTGTTCTCAATGTTCATTCGTTTGTGAGAAAGAGAGAGAGTGGGGGTGAGAGAGAGGCAGGGAAGGGGGAGACAGAGGATCGCAAGCGGGCCCTGTGCTGACAGCAGCGAGCTGATGCTAGGCTGGATCTCGAGAACCATGAGGTCTTGACCGGAGCTGATGCTCAACTGACTGAGCCACCCACGTGCCCCAGGAGGCTCAACCTTCCCGATGGTGGAAATATCTCCTTTCTTTTATTTTTATTTATTTATTTATTTATTTACTTATTTATTTATTATTGCCAAGTTCGTTTTTCCACATATCATCCAGGGCTCTTCCCCACAAGTGTCCCCCACCATGACCATCACCCCTCATCCCCTTTCCTCCTCCCTCTTCAGCCCTCAGTTTGTTTTCAGTATTCAAGTCTCTCATGATTTGCCTCCCTCCCTCTTCCTAACTTTC
>NC_043715.1:53195618-53244790 GCF_006229205.1 Suricata suricatta
TTTATTTATTTATTTATTTACTTATTTATTTATTATTGCCAAGTTCGTTTTTCCACATATCATCCAGGGCTCTTCCCCACAAGTGTCCCCCACCATGACCATCACCCCTCATCCCCTTTCCTCCTCCCTCTTCAGCCCTCAGTTTGTTTTCAGTATTCAAGTCTCTCATGATTTGCCTCCCTCCCTCTTCCTAACTTTCCCCCCCCCCCCCCCGCCCCATTCCCCTTCCCATGGTCCCCTGTTAGGTTTCTCCTGTTAGACCTATGAGTGAAAACATATGGTATCTGCCCTTCAAAATATTTCCTTTCAGTCTTTCGAGTCCCTTCTCAAGATTCCTTTAAAATTTTGAATAAAAATTTGCCCCTTGCATCCACTCTCCTCACTGTCCCCACAAAAATCGAGAGTATTAGTGCACCGTGATCAAGTGCTGTATACCTGAATAAGGACAGGATTTTTATCTTTTTATCTTTCTTTTCTTTTCTTTTCTTTTCTCTTCTTTTCCTTCCTTCCTTCCTCCCTCCTTTCCTTTCTCTTTCTCTTTCTTCCTTCCTTCCTAGGCTCCACAAGTGGACTTGAACTCATGATCCTGAGATCAAGACCTGAGCTGAGATGCTTAGCCAGCTGAGCCACCCAGGTGCACCAGGATTTTTATCTTCTGGCAAATGTTTCCTTGATATTTCCTCCCGGGTTTGACAAAAGCAACCATTTTCCAGAATTCTTCTCCATGAGAGCCATTTCATTAAGAGACATTTTTTTAAACCACGTTTCTAAAAATTGAGATAGTCTACATTTAAGACTCTGCCTGTCTTCTAACACAGGTGTACTTTTTGAATTGTTTGTGGCAAATATTAAGAGTTCCTCTTATTCTACCTTATCACCAGCATTTTATACTTTTATTTTTTTTTTTGGATTTCAGCAATTCCAATAACTGGGTACTTGTATCACACTGTGGTTTTGAAAAAATGTTTTTTTAAGTCATCTCTACTTGGGGCTTGACCTCACAACCCCCAAGAGCAAGCGTCACATGCTCCTTTGACTGAGCCAGCCAGGTGCCCCCCAACCTGCAGTTCTAATTTGTAATTTCCTAGTAACAAATAATCTTGATAGCTTGTTTGCTGTCTTTTTAAATCTTTTTTTAATGTTTTTATTTATTTCTGAGAGAGAGAGAGAGAGAGAGAGAGAGAGAGAGAGAGAGAGCGCGGGACAGAGTGGGGCAGGGGCAGAGAGAGAGAGGGAGACACAGACTCTGAAGCAGGCTCCTGGCTCTTGAGTCACTGTCCCCACAATTCAGTTTTTTGGGAAAATTTCATGTCCCCCAAAAGTAACTGAATGGTTGTTTTGGTATTATTGACCTTTGACAATCCTTGATATATTCTGAATATAAGTGCTGTATCAGATGTACAATGTGGAGTTCTTTTCTCCCAATCTCTGGCTCCCCTCTTCTTAAATGTTGTGCTTAGAAAGTAGAAATGTTTAATAGAAAAAGAAAAGTACAAATGCTTCTCATTTTAACCAAGTCCAGTTTATCACTTTTTCTTTCATGGCTCATCCTTTACTGTCTTGCCATGAACTCTCTGGCTAACTTATTTGGTTGATGAACATTATCTCCCATTTGCCTCTCTCCGTTATATTTAGGTCTGGGACTTATCTTGAGTAAATTTTTGTATATGTTTAGAGTTAAGTGACTTAATTTATTTTTCTGCAAATAGAAATACAATTATCCCAGCATCCTTTGTTGAAAAGACTAATTGTTAGACCTTTGCCTCCTGAAGCGAGTCGCCGAAAGTGAAACCCACAGACGCAAACGGAGACAGTGTATGTGTTTATTGTAGTTCGGCCGAACGGCTTGCCTCCTGAGTGTTGGCAAGTCCCCAGTAGAGCGCGCCGCCGTGCTGAAGCTCAGGGCTTATACAGGTCACAGCAAAGCAGAAAAAGTCATCATTGAGGTCGCCAATCATAAGTTGACAGCATTACCTAGGGCTCAGTCACATTTTGACACACAACCATGAGATTCGGCAGAAACCTATTAATTTTCTCAATTAATTGTCTCAAGAGAGATTGAAGTGATCAATCATAAGTCCAAAGGGGAGGCAAAGCAAGTGCACAGAAGTGAGAACTTTGCGGTTAAAGGGTGGGATTCTGTAACAGTGTCTTAAAAGAACAGGTTAACCTTTAAGTTATAATTTATGGTTTACATCTTAGGACTCCTAGAGCTCAGTTTTCCAACCGTTGAATGTTCAAGCAGAAGGGCTGGAGAGTGAAACAATGGTTGGTAATTTTTCATTAGGGTCAGCTTGATCTGAGGAGGGTCTTATATAATCCCATTAAATTATCTTGGTACCTTGGGAAAAAAAGCTATTGACCTTAATATTTTTGGACTCCCGATTCTGGTTGTACCTTTTTCACTGGCGCCAGACCCTTGTTGGCCTCACTTTTAGTGGCTTTGTCCTGAGGCCCCAAACCCAGTCTCAGTTTAGGTTCCTCGCAACTGCTGTTTCCTCTAGTTGGTGTTGGCCAGCCTCACACTGGTGAGGGATAGAAGCAGAAAAATGTTCACATTTAGCCTGGAAGGCTAATGTACTGCCCAAATAGTTCTAATAAGGATCAAATATGTACTGGTTGCTACAGTTTTCTTTTTTGTAAGTTTATTTTGAGAGAGACAGAAACAGTGCTAGTGGGAGAGAGGCAGAGAGAGAGAATCCCAAGCAGGTTCTGCATTGTTAGCTCAGAGGCTGACACTGGGCTCGATCTCTTGAAATCTTGAGATCATGTCCTGAGACGAAACCAAGAGCTCGGGGCTTACCCAGACTGAGCCACTCAGGCCATCACCTGGTTGCTACATTCTTTTTTTATACCTTAAAAATTTTTATTAATATTTATTTATTGTTGAGAGACAGAGACAGAGGGGACAGAATCTGAAGCAGGCTCCAGGCTCCGAGCTATCAGCACAGAGCCCGATGCGGGGCTTGAACCTATGAACCGTGAAATCATGCCCTGAGCTGAAGTCAGATGCTTAAACGACTGAGCCACCCAGGTGCCCCTGGTTGCCACATTCTTAAAGGGTCTCATGACTGCCTGTAAATCTCACTGATAGTTACTATCAAACTGGATGATAAGCACCAGAGCTATCTTGTGAAAGTAGTTTTATGAGCAGAAATTCGAAGAGAACATTTATGATCCAATACTCCCTGCGTGTCCCCTTGCCCTTGAGCGGTAAGCACATAACCACCAGGTTCATACAGCAAAGGTGCAGCTCTTTCTGCCCACAGGTCCTGTCCCGGTGCTACTTAAATTACTTTAGTACGTTGCGCCACAAAAGTCTTAAGAATTCTTTCTTCACCATTTAGCTCAACAATCTCCCAACAATTCTGTACCAGTTGCTCAAAATCTGTTGCTGTTCTTAAAAACCTCCTCCTGCAAGCTGTTTTTCACCAGAAGCTTTCCAAGGGTGCCTGTTATCAGATGTATTTTCCTCTTTCCAGAAGTTCCTTCTCGCTGCACTATTCACACTTGAACTTTTACTGTTTGGAAACCTATCCGCCCCCCCCCCCCCCCCGAGAGAGAGAGAGAGAGAGAATGAATGAATGAATGAATGAATGAATGAATGAATGAATGAATCCTGGAAGAGCAGAGAGAAAGAGAGAGAAGGAAAGCGACAAAGTGAGAGAGAGGCGGAGCCCCAGCTTACCTGATGGGGGGCTAGAGCGAACCAAGGGTGAGATCATGACCTGAGCCGAAATCCGATGCTGAATGACTGAGCCACCGAGGCACCCGGAAACCTTTTTCAAAATACAGCATGTAGGGGTTCCTGGGTGGCTCAGTCGGTTAAGTACCAGGCTTTGGCTCAGGTCATGGTATCACCCTGCGTGAGTTCAAGCCCCGGGTCAGGCTTTGCACTGACAGCTCAGAGCCTGGACCTTGCTCTGGATTCTGTCTCCCTCTCTCTCTGTCCCTCTCCCATTTGTGCTCTTTCTCAAACAACAACAACAAAAACAGAATGGATAATATACACCTGGACTTTGCCACTTCCTGAATAGCTCGAGAATGAGCCTAAAATTTTATCCATCTTCCGCAAGACCCGACTTTAAGTAAATGAGATAATTTCGGCGGATTCTGACTTCCAGGCCGTCACTGGCTTGCAGCCGCAGACCCGCCCCCCGCCTTGTGTACGTCACTGTCCCACACCGGTTCCAGCATGGCCGCCCCCACAGCCACCGCCGGCGGGCGCGGACATATTGCTCCCGGAAGTGCCGGCAGACTGCTTCCAAGTCCTCACGTCCTCCTCGGCCGCCGTAGGCTGTCGTAAAAGTTGAGCGACGTTTCAAGGAATGGAAGCAATTCGCGGAAGTGGTACCTTGAGGCTCTCCGTGTGCCCTGGAGAAAATCAGGTCGGGGTTGGCTGTTGTCCCTTGGCGGGTTTCTGTTTGTCCCGTTGGAGGGTTGTTTCTCGCGGGATGACGAGGTGTCCGCAGGGTAGAGGTGGAGGAGGGTGGACCTGTTTAATTATGGGCGGGGATCGATCGGTCCTGGCGCAAAAGCGGAGGTGTTTGAAGGGAACCACGTGGGGGTCTGTGAGCAGGTGTCTGTGGTGGGGTCCTTTGGGGGGGGGGGTCATTAAACCGTTACGGGTCTGTAGAGATCACGACCGTGTCCGCGCTGTCCGGAGTACGGGGCTCCGCAGCAGGCGGTGCAGATCATTTACGATGATCGAAGTGTCTCGTTCTGGTGGGGACTTGATTTGGGGCTCACGATGTTGGGGCCCGGGTGGATGCTCGTGGATGCTCATCACATCGGGTGTCTCACGGGGTTTCGGATTAATAGGGTGTGTGTGATCCGTGTATGGTACAGAGAGATTTGTGAGGGCTGAAGCTTGACGCCAAGGACCTTGGGTTGAAGTTCGTAGCTGGGCTGCCGGGGCAGAAGGCTGCAGTGCTCAGAAGAGTAGTAGTTCGAAACCCTCTGTGGTTTTTTTTGTTTTGAAGCCTTTTGTCCAGGGGTTTACTTACTGCAGACCGAGGGACTAAATCGCCATCGCAGTCTGTTCCTCGTCGTCTGTGGCTGTTTTTTTTTTTTAAACCTTTTTTATGTTTTTGAGAGAGAGAGAGAGACAGCATGAGCAGGGGAGGGTCAGAGAGAGAGAGGGAGACACAGAATCCGACCATGGGCTCCAGGCTCTGAGCTGTCAGCATAGAGCCCGACATGGGGCTCGAACCCACGAACGTGAGATCATGACCGGAGCCGAAGTCGGAGCCGAAGTCGGACGCTCAACCGACTGAGCCACCGAGGCGCCCCGTGACAGAGATCTTAAAGCTGAAAGTGTATAACATCTGTCCCTTTGCAGAAAATGTTTGCCAACGCCTGCACTCACCTCTTAATGCGTAGCAGAGGCGAACACTCCTGCTTACTTGCCTGACACTCATTCACGCTATTGGTCAGAAGAATAAATCTTCTGGGGCATCAAATAAAGGGACACTGAGTAGGGGCGCCTGAGTGGCTCAGTTGATGAAGTGTCTGACTCCTGATCTCGGTTCAGGTCATGATCTCATGGCTTGTGAGGTCAAGCCCTGCATTGGGCTTCTGTGCTGACAGTGTGGAGCCTGCTTGGGATTCTGTCTCTCCCTCTCTCTGCCTCTCCCCTGCTTGTGCTCTCCGTCTCAAAATAAACTAAAAAAAAAAAAAAAAAAAACCACTTAGCAGTATTACAGGCGTGGTGTTACAAGGTGAGTGTCCAGCATCTGGGCCACCATTCGGACTCCGTTGTCTCCTCAACCCACAGGTCCTGAGGCCCCAGGAGGAAGAAGGATCATGTGAAGGAGAAAGAAGTTATGGATAATGGTGTTAGTTTTTATGGGATACCCTTGACTGAAGACTGAGATTTTTTTTTTCTTTTTCTAATTTATTTTCAAGATAGTTAACCTACAGTGTAGTCTTGGATTCAGGAGTAGAATTTAGTGATTCATCTCTTACATATAACACCCAGTGCTTACCCTGAAAAGTGCCCTCCTTACTGCTCATCGCCTATTTACCCCATCCCCCCCCTTCCCTCCAGCAATCTTCATTTTCTTCTCTGTATTTAAAAGTCTCTCTCTCTCCCTCCCTCCTCTCTCTCTCTCTTTCTAAATTACACTTCTCTTGGGGCACCTGGGGGGCTCAGTCAGTTGAACATCCAACTTCGGCTCAGGTCATGATCTCACGGTTAGGGGTTTGAGCCCCGCATCGGGCTCTGTGCTGACTGCTAGGTCAGAGCCTGGAGCCTGCTTCCGATTCTGTTTCTCTTTCTCTCTCTGCCCTTCCCCTTTTCATGCTCGGTTTCTCTCTGTCTCTCAAAAATAAATAAAATGTAACAAGTCAATCCATCAATCAATCCGTCACACTTCTCTTTAATAATGACTCAAAGTAGAATTTTAGTGTCTTCTTTTTTCTTCTTTCTTTCTTTCCTTGCTTTTCATCCAAGTTAGATGACTTACAGTGCGTTAGTGAATCCAGGAATTCATCCCCTACATATAACACCCAGTGCTTATTCCAGCAAGTGTCTTCCTTAATGCCCCTTTGCCCATTTAGCCCATCCCCTGCCCTACAACCCCTCCAGCAATCCTGTTTGTTCTCTATATTTAAGATCTCTTATGTTTTGTCCCTCTCCCTGTTTTTTTTAGCTTTAATTTTTTCACCCCCTTCCTGCTTTTATATTATTTTTGCTTCCCTTCCTTTATGTCCATCTGTTTTATACCTTAAATTCCATATATGAGTGAAGCCATATGATACTGTCTTTCTCTTATTTTGATTAGCATAATACACCCTAGTTCTATCCACATTGTTGCAAATGGCAAGATTTCATTCTTTTTGATAGCTGAGTAATATTCCAGTGTGTGTGTGTGTGTGTGTGTGTGTGTGTGTGTGTGTGTATCACATCCTAATTCATTCATCAGTTGATAGACATTTGGGGTCTTTCCATAATTGGGTTATTGTTGATAGTGCTGCTATAGACATTGGGGTACATGTGACCCTACGAATCAGTGATCCTGTATCCTTTCAATAAATACCTAGTAGTGTAATGGCTGGGTTGTGGGGGAGTTCTATTTTACATTTTTGGAAGAACCTCCATACTGCACCAGAGTGGCTGCACCAGTTTGCATTACCAGCTAGCAGTGCAAAAAGTTTCCTCTTTCTCCACATCCTCCCCAAGATCTGTGGTTGCCTGAGTTGTTAATTTTAGCAATTCATACTAGTGTGAGGTGCTATCTCATTGTGGTTTTGATTTGTGTTTCAATGATGATGAGAGGTATTGAGCACTTTTTCATGTGTCTTCTTTGGAGAAGGGTCTATTCATGTCTTTTGCCCATTTCTTCACTGGATTATTTGTTTTTTGGGTGTTGAGTATGATAAAGTCTTTATAGATTTTAGATACGAACCCTTTATCTGATATGTCATTTGCAAATATCTTCTCTCGTTCTGTTGTCTGCTTTTAATTTTGTTGATTGTTTCCTTTGCCGTGCAACTTTTTATCTTGGTGAGGTCCCAATAGTTCATTTTTGCTTTTGTTTCCCTTGCTTCCAGAGACATATTGAGTAAGAAGTTGCTGTGGCAGAGGTCAAAGAGTTTTTGTCTGCTTTCTCCTCTAGAATTTTGTTGGCTTCCCATCTTAAATATTTAAAAAAAATTTTTTTTTCATTTATTTATTTTTGAGAGACAGAGAAAGACAGGACACAAGTGGGAAGGGCCAGAGAGAGAAAGAGACATAGAATCTGAAGCAAGCTCTAGGCTTCCAGCTGTCAGCACAGAGCCCGACGTGGGGCTTGAATTCACAAACTGTGAGATCATGACCTGAGCCAAATCAGAGGCTTAACCAACTGAGCCACCCTGGCGTTCCTTCCCATCTCATATTTAAATCTTTTATCGATTTTGAGTTTATTTTTGTGTATGGTGTAAGAAGGAGGTCCAGGTTCATTCTTCTGCATGTTTCTGTCCAGTTTTCCCAACATCATTTGCTGAAGAGAGTGTCTTTATTCCATTGGATATTCTTTCCTGCTTAGTCAGAGATTTGTTGGCCATACATTTGTGAGTCCATTTCTGGGCTCTTTATTCCATTCTATTGACCTAAATGTCTGTTTTTGTGCCAGTACCATACTGTCTTGATGATGACAGCTGTGTTATATAGGTTGAAGTCCTAAATTGTGATGCCTCCAGCCTTGTTTTCTTTTTCAGGATTGCTTTGGCTATTTGGGGTCATTTCTGGTTCCATACAAATTTTTTTAAGTTTATTTATTTATTTTTGAAAGTGAACATGTGCACATGTGTGCACGTGGTGGAGGGGCAAAGAGAGAGAGGGGGAGAGAGAATCCCAAGCAGGCTCAGGCCTGATGCGGAGCTCGAATTCATGAACTGTGTGATCATGACCTGAGCTGAAGTCAGACACATAAACAACTGAGCCACCCAGGTGCCCCTGGTTCCATACAAATGTTAGGATTGTTTGTTCTAACTCTGTGAGAATGCTGGTGTTATTTTGATGGGGATTGCATTGAATATGTAGATTGCTTTGGGTAGTATTGCCATTTTAACAATATATGTTCTTCCAATCCAGGAGCATGGAATGGTTTTTTCATTTTTTGTGTGTCTCCAATTTTCTTTCATACACTTTCTATGGTTTCAGTGTATAGATTTTTCAACTCTCTGGTTAGGTTCATTCCTAGATATTTTATGGTTTTAGGTGCAATTGTAAATGGGATTGATTCCTTGGTTTCTCTTTCTGTTGCTTCATTGTTGGTATATAGGAATGCAATCAATTTCTGTGCTTTGATTTTATTTCTTGCCACTTTGCTGAATTCATGGATCAGTTCCAGCAGTTATTTTGGTAGAATCTTCTGGGTTTTCCATATAGAGTATCATGTCATCTGCAGAGAGTGAAAATTTGACTTCCTCCTTGCCTATTTGGATGCCTTTTATTTCTTTGTGTTGTCTGCTTGCTGAGGCAAGTATTTCTAATACTATGTTGAACAACAGTGGTGAGCGTGGACATCCCTGTCGTGTTCTATTTTGGAGTCTCTTATGGTTTGCCTCCCTCTCTTCTGTTTTTATCTTTTTTCCCCTCCCCTTCCCCTATGTTCCTCTCTTGAGTTTCTCAGATTCCACATATGAGTGAAATCATGTGATAATCTGTTTTTCTCTGATGACTTATTTTGCTTAGCATAATACCCTCTAGTTCCATCCATGTTGTTGCAAATGAAAAGATTTCATTCTTTCTGATTGCTGAGTAATGTTCCATTGTATATATAAACCACATCTTTATCCATTCATCACTTGATGGACATTCGGGCTCTCTGTATTTTGGCCATTGTTGATAGCGCTGCTATAAACACTGGGGTGCATGTGCCCCTTCCAATCAGCATTTTTGTATCCTTTGGACAAATTCCTAGGACTAGGGCAAGCACCATTTTAACAATACGTTCATGTTTTCATTCTGCTTTATTTTTTTATCAAAATATATATATTTTTCAGGAATAGAAGTTAGTGACTCATCACTTACATATAACACCCAGTGCTCATCTAGGACGGAGATTTCCGAAGAGTAGTTACAAGCAGACCCAGAAGACACAAAGCAGTTTCCCCACGGCCAGCTGTTTTCAGAGAGCAGAAAAAATGATCCAGGCTCAGGTGACTTTTGGTTTATTATATTCTTTCCTTTGTTCCCTAATGGAGTTGTAGAGGCCTATAAAAAATCAGTTCCATTAATGTGAAAAGTATACATACGTATATCTTTTGCCTGTCATCTCCATATGGATGGTGTTTCTAAGTTAATGAGAAGATTGAACTTCTGCCTGTTATAGAAACTTATCATTAGATGAATGGATGGATGACTGAGTGTACAATTACAAAATATTTAGTTATTTGATTTGCCCACATTGTATCAAAATGAAAGCCCCACTACATATCTAGATAAAGCCTATAGAGTGGAAATAGACAGAAAAGTGTTAACATCTCTTTCATACCATCAAAAGGACATCACTTCATTAGACAGCACTATTATTACAGGAATCCCTGACGCTTGATGATGTGGCTGTGAACTTCTCCCGGGAGGAGTGGCAGCTCCTGGCCCCCACTCAGAAGAGCCTGTACCGGGACGTGATGCTGGAGAACTACAGGAACCTGGTGTCCGTGGGTGAGGACGGCTCCCCTGTGTCCCTCAGAGGGTCCCCATCAGTGGCCTTTTCTTTCTCGGCTTCTTAAAGCCCTGGAGTATGTGTGCAGCTCTGAAATTAGATTCTCACTCCCCTCCCTGGCTCCAGAGACATGGGTATGTTCTCCCTTCACCTGAGTGCAAAACCTTTACTTTGTACAAATGTATACTATTGTGAGATATATACATATGTGTATATGTATATACATGTATGGTTTTGTATACATGCATACATATATTTTTGAATATGTATAGGCACGTATATTTTTGTATACATATATGTGCATGTACATGCATATTTATATATATATGCACACACATATTTAGTGTGTGTATATGTACATATATGTATATCTTTTTTTTATCTTCATCTCTAATTTTGGCACAGAGCTCCTATAACAGTTGTGATTTCCTAGGTTATAAGAAGATAAATGTAAAATGGGTGTCTTTTGTTATTTATATAAGAAGACCCTATCAACCATATTTGGGTTCATGTTGATGAGGTGATTTTGGAAAGCCACTATATACCCTAAGGATGGGGTCTGGTTGCAACCATGACTAGAATCAACCATGATTAGAAGGTTGCAACTTTCAGTTACACCTTATCTCTGGGGAAGGAGAGAGAACAGCTGGAGTTTGAGTCGGTCACCAAAGGCTAATGATTTAATTTACTTAATCATGCCAACTTAATGGAGCCTCCATAAAAGCCCAAAAGAACAGGTTTAGAGACCTTTGAATTGGTGAACACATGGAGGCGTGGCGAATGTGGGGTGCTCGGAGAGATCATTGGGGCTCTCTGCCCCTTCCCACATACCTTCTACTGTATATCTCTCTAATTGGGCTGTGTCTGAGTTATATCTGTGTATAATAAACCAGTAATGTAATAAGTAAACGGTTTTCCTAAGTTCTGTGAGCTGCCCTGGCAAATTAATTAAACCTGAGAAAGGGGGTTATGGAAACCACCAATCCATTCTTAGTCTGTCAGAAGCCCAAGAAACATCCTGGACTTGTGATTGGTGTTTGAAGTGGAGGCATGCAGTCTTGTGGGAGCGAACCCCTAACCTGTGGGATATGAAGCCATCACCTGGTGGAGATTGTCAGAACTGATCTAAATTGTTGGACACCCAGTCGGTGTCCTCTGGTGTCACAGAATTCCTTGATGTGTGAAAACCCCACGGATCGGGTGTCAAAAGTCAAGCACTGTAGTAGAGTATCAACAGGAGAGAGACATTCAGGGCAGTATGTTCTTCCTTTATAATGTGAAAAGTGTTCTGTCTTCAACTATAACATTCTGTGGTTTTCTCTGACCCCAAGCCTAATGCTTAGTCTTCTGTCATTTCCCACAACAGGTTTTCACCCCAGCAAACCAGATGTGCTCCCCAAGTTGGAGCAAGGGAAACCAGCAGGGACAGTGGAAGATGGCATTCCCTGTCGAACCCGTTCAGGTGAGTCAGAGAACCAGGAGGGGGCTGGGCTGTGGATATCATATTCTAGTTGGTCAGATAAGCGTTACTGCTGTGAGAAGGTTTGAGGTTAGGTAGGCAGTGCCTCTATGCATCTCCCATTGTGCGACCTCTTTTTCTTTGTAGGAGTTTAGAGAAAAATATGCCCTTTATCTGTTCTGGGATCTATTCCATTTTTATCTACATCTTAATTTTTTGCTTGTCTGCATAGTTTTTGTTCTTAGGATTCTCTGATCTCTCCCTTTCCCTTCATACTCTTGCACCTCCCTTGCTATAAAAACCAACTGTCCAAGGGCCTCTCTCCAAAGAGAAAACTTTAAATTCCTCACTGTCAGGGCACCTGGGTGGTGCAGTTGGTTGGCCAGCCAACTTTGGCTCAGGTCATGATCTCACAGTTTGTGGGTTCAAGCCCTGCGTCAGGCTCTGTGCTCACAGCTCAGAACCTGGAGCCTGCTTCTGATTCTGTGTCTCCTTCTCTCTCTGACCATCCCCTACGTGTGCTCTGTGTGTCTCTCTCTCAAAAATAAATAAAAACGTTAAAAAAATTAAATTCCTCACTATCTTCTGACTACTGTACCCCTCTGTCCCATCAGTAGTGTCAATTTTCCTTCCTTACCTCCACCCCAGCCTGGTTGCTGGGTCCTCAGAGGCATCACTGTGCCCTTGTCCTCACTCTGAAGTTCTCCCAAGGTTCTGTTTTCCATCTTCTCACCTGGTCTAGTCCTTCACACTTTTTTGCATTCTAATAAGTTAAGTTTCTTCTGTTCACCAGAGAAAATTCCCAAAGTGACTTCTTTTCAACGTGATCTACCAGATTTTCGGTCTGTATAATCCACTCATCCCCATGGCAACTCTCCAGAGTTCCCAATAACTACAAGGAGGTCGTCTCCTCTTCCCTCCCAGAAAACCTCTGTAAGTTTTGGTTCTTCTTACTCCTCTGCATCTTACATCCTGGCCGTGCAGGCATGACCTCAGATGTTCCCTGCCTGCAGCACACTCTTCTTTAAAGGAATCAGTTGTTCATGAATTTTAACTAAAAAGATATTTTAACATGCTCTATTCTCTGGACCCTAAGCTCCAGATCATACCTCATGCCTACTTTAATTCCTTTGTGTATTTACTAGTTTTGAACTTTATTTTTGTTCGTTGTAGATGTTACACTGCTGTGTTCATTTCCCTAAAACTTGCATTTTTTTCATCGTATTTGATGATATTAAATCCCAGTTAACTACTGTTGTGTGACATGAAATTCCTCTTTCTATGATCTCTATGATAGAGCATCTCGTTCACACAAAGGCAGGGGCGCCTGGGTGGCTCAGTCAGTTGAGCATCCAGCTTTGGGGCTCAGGTCATGATCTCATGGTTCGTGGGTTCGAGCCCCACGTCGGGCTCTGTGCTGACAGACAGCTCAGAGCCTGAAGCCTGCTTCAGATTCTGTGTCTCCCCCTCTCTCTGACCCTCCCCTGCTCAATCTGTCTCTCTCAAAAAATAAAACATTAAAACAAATTTTCAAAAAAAGGCAGAGTTTCATCATCTCTTCTACACTCTCTCCAATGTGTTCTCCAATGTGACTGCTTCCTTCATTCATTCCTTTAAAAATTATTTTCTGGTAGCTTGGCATTATGTACTTGAGGGTAAGAGCAGTAAGAAAAACACATACAAATAGGTCAAGAGCTTTCATTCTAAGAGAAGGAATGAAAAAATAATCAAAATAAACAAATAAATAATAATGTCTAGTGAAAAGTACTGTGAAAAGTGAGTGAAAAGTACTGTGATAAAAGTTTAGTCACCGGGGCACCTGGGTGGCTCAGTCGGTTAAGCGACTGATTTTGGCTCAGGTCGTGATCTCATGGTTCGTGAATTGGAGCCCCATGTCAGGCTCACTGCTGTCAGTGCAGAGCCTGCTTCAGATCCCCTGTTCCCCTCCCTCGGTGCCCCCTCCCCATATGAGTAAGTAAATATTTAAAAATAAGTAAACATTTAAATAGAAAACCTTAGTCACCATAATGGAACAGTAGGGTCTTGGTCTTCTTAGGAATGGAACACCCCTGATAAGGTGCCTTAGAGCCAAGAGGTGAGGGAAGGTAGTAGGCTGCTGGATTGGGCGTGTTCCAAGTAGAGACCGTAGCAACTTCATTTTTTTTAAGTTTATTTATTTTGAGAAAGAAAGAGATTGGGAGAGATATCAAGCTGGGGAGGGGCAGAGAGGGAGAAGGAAAGAGGATCCCAGGTAGGCTGCATGCTGTCAGTGCAGAGCCCAACTCAGGGCTCAATCTCATAAATGGCGAGGTCATGACCTGAGCCAAAATCAAGAGTCAGACTGAGCCTCCCAGGCGCCGGAGAACATAGCAAGTAACATGTAATAATTCTGGTTTCAAAGAATTCCCCTGCTGTGTATAAAGTGGACAGTAGCTGGCAGGGGCGTGAGCAGGAAAGCCATGTAGGAGGCTGTCGTACAACATGACAGATTGACTGCGTTCCCAATAACCACAAGGATACAGTCATTATGGAGGGCAGATGAGATTTGACATTTAAGTAAATATGGGCCAGAAAAGGAAGGAGTGGATGGAGGTTGGAGATAAGACTCTGGGGGTGAAAGTGGCTATAAGGAACATTAAAACAGCATGATTGAAGAATGAGTGCTTGGCCTTGGCTTTGATTGGAGGATTAGGAAATCCTTAAGGTACATTTGAGCAAGTAGATCAGTGATGTGAGCAGCCCCATGGGTAATGTTCCAAAGTAAAACTGGAAAGTTCAAAGGCCTGAGGCAGGAGTGGGGTCTGAAGAATTTAGGAAGAGTGGACAGAGCAAGACTGGAGAGAAGGTAGTGGGGCAGTGACTGGGGGTTGGAGTAGCAGGTCACAGAAGGGCCTTTCAAGGACATGTTAAGACCTTGACTTTAATCCTCGTGAGATGAGAAAATATTAGGAAGTTTCACGTAGAGGAGGCTTGACATGATGTAATTTATGTTAGAAAGGATCACTTTGGCTATTGTGCAGAAGGAGACAGGACCCGGCAGGGGAGGACTAGGAAAGCCAAGTGGGAGGCTGCTGCTGTAGAATGTGAAAGAAACTGGCTTCCACAAGGGTGGAGGGCATTGGTGTTGGTCCGATTCTGGTTATGACTATAAAGAGAGCTGATGGGGTTGATCACTGAGGTAGGTACTGTGTGTGAGCAAGAGAGACTGATGATAGAGGTGCTGAGATCTGTCCTGGTTAAAGGGGAGACTGGAGTTGTCATCACTGTGATGGATGGAGGTGCTGTGTGGAGGAGGAGATTTGGGATGGGAAATCAGGAGTTCCCTTTTGGAACTTGTAGGTTGCCCTGAAGTGCTTGGAGCCCAGAGTGTATCATTATTGTTGCTCCCCAAGGCCAACCACGACAATGAGTCCTCCAGGGAGGCCTGTTTTCCAAGTGTACTCTGATTTCCCACACCTCTCTCCATCTCCAATGTTCTTTCCCACCCGTTTTCACAACCTGCAGCTGTTTTCCTTGTGTCCTTCTTTGCCCTTTAAGTGGTTTTGCCAAATGGCATTGTAGGCTCTCTGAACATGACCACTCTGTGTGTGTCCATGTCCCTAACGTGAGCACATGCCCTGTGCACTGTAGTCATCAGTAAGGATTTGTAACGTGAGGGAGTCTGTCTCTCACCACTTTGGATGAGGTGGCCCTCCAACCCGTGGTCTGCTGCTCGCGGTAAATTGTGTGTATTTCAGTCTCTGCATGTTTTGTGAGGCCTCCTTTAGAAAGGAGTCAAATCTATATTCATTGTGAATGATCTAACCTTGTTTTTACGGTAACTACTTTTATAGTTTGGGTTATATATATTATTTTATCTGATGTGCAAAAACATTAAAATATAGCTTTATTGAGCCTAATTTCATAGGGTCATCACTAAATAGACACCTTACATCAAGGTAGTTTTTAAAAAATTTTTTTTAATGTTTTTTATTTATTTTTGAGAGACAGACAGTGCAAGCAAGGGAGGGTCAGAGAGAGAGGGAGGTACAGAATCTGAAGCAGGCTCCAGGCCCTGAGCTAGCTGTCAGCACAGAGCCCGATGTGGGGCTCGAAACCACAAACTGTGAGACCATGACCTGAGCTGAAGCCGGTCGCTTAACCAACTGAGCCACCCAGTCACCCCACAGCAAGGTCGTTTTTTTGGCCTGGCCCGCAGGTCAGTCGACACAGGTCCTGAAAGAGGGAGTGAGAAGCAGGGGGCAGGGGGCACAGAGAATGGAGG
Source organism: Suricata suricatta (assembly GCF_006229205.1). Lineage (NCBI taxonomy): Eukaryota > Metazoa > Chordata > Mammalia > Carnivora > Herpestidae > Suricata > Suricata suricatta. Next base: position 53,211,496 of record NC_043715.1, read on the forward strand.
CAAGACAAAATCTCTGATCAAGCCTCAGTTTATTGAAAAAACACACACACCTTATATAAGGTTCAAGGTGAGAAACAAGGCAGCTGACCTAGGTCGGTTGCTAGGAAACAGGGTCAATTGATTAAGGCTAGGGTAAAGGAGGAACCAAACTGAAGTTTTTAGCACAGCGCCTGAGGGGCTAACACTGCCCTGCCTGCAGGCGGTTGATCTTTGTACTTCTGGCAGCTCCCAACAGGTCCCCCTTTTTTATCTTTTCAAAAAAGAGCTACTTCCAGAAAATGATAGTATAGGCAAGGAAAGGACTGTGCCTGTCTTAGGTTGGAGGCCTGCCGATCCTTCTTAGCCGTCATGGGCATACCCAGAAGCCTGTGTCTGAGTAGCCTGTCTTAGGTTGATAGGATGGTAAGGCCTCTCTTACCCGTCATTGGCTAGCCAGCCCACGCCTCTTGCCATAATATAGCTCTTCATTGGCCTCCAGATTGGCCATATCGAGCTTATGATAATGGACCTGGGTAGGCTGCATCTTGATAGCATCTATTTGCTGCCTTAGAAATGCCATGACCTTATTGAATAGAACAGGGCCCAAGGACACCAAGATCAATAAACCCGCAATAGGTCCTAAAAGTGGAGGAGATAGGGTAGAAGTCCATGAAATCTACTGAGGAAAGGACTGTCGAGTTCCTTCCTCCTCTTCTCCAGGTCTTCCTGAAGCTTCTTAATCTTATTTCTCCAATCATCTAGAGAAGGTGTCACCATTACTCAAACATGGTCCCTAAAAGAAAGGACAAAGATTTCTCTCAAGGAGATTTTTTCTCCCTGGAAGGCTGAGTATTATGATCAATTTGCTTTACTAGTCTCTCCGGCAACCATCGTGCTGCATCTGCTTGTTGTGAGTAGATGCACACTGCTCCTCATCCCCAGATCAAGACTGGGTCTGGACCATGCCATTTATTATCCAAGGGGTCCTTCCAAAGCACAGTAGCAAAAGTTTTTTTGCATCTCATTGTGCCAGAGACGTTCAGCAGCTGAGTGTCCTTCTTTATACAAAGTTAAAAAACTTCAAATAAAGAGTGAATGATGTAAAAGGTTTCTGGGAGATCCCTTGATGGGGTACCATTCCCCCTTTTTAATTTTTTTAAGGGTATTTTTTAAGGATAGATGTGCCCATTCTACTATACCTTGTCCTTGTGGGTTATAAGGAAAGCATTAGGTTTTAAGCCTCTATGCTTAACGCCCACATGTGAGACCCCTGAATTAGTAGGTGAGCAAGAAGGACAGTTTCTGCTGGCTCTCGAGCAAACAATTGTCTGCTTCTTTTTCTCCCCTTAATAATTATTTGTGCTACTAAGGATGGATATTCGGCCAAAACCTTCTTAGGAGTAGCTGATACATAGAGCCATTCTAATATTCCTTCTTGCCATAGGCAAGCAGTGGGAGAATGTTTCGTTGGTAAAATTATTAAAGACCAAGGCTTACTGTAATTAATCCTTGTAAGCATGGCCCCTTGTAGAGCCTCATTAACTTTAGATAAGGATTCCAAGGCCAAAGGAGTTAACTCTTGTTTGGAATTTGGATGGGAGTCTCCATGCAAGATCTCAAACAGCAGAGTAAGATCTCTAGTAGACAGCTTAAAAGAGACTGAATCCAATTAAAATCTCCCAATGGTTTTTGAAAATCATTTAAAGTACATAAATGCTCTGTCTTTAATTGTAAAGGCTGTTAAGTTACAGTTTGATTTTTAATTATTCTTCATTCCAGTCAAAGCCTTGGTAAAATAACCAATATTTCCAATGGTGTCCTACTATAAAATGAACAGATTCTTATTCAGTTTGTGCAAACAATTGTAACTGCCATGAAAGAAAGAATACTGAGTTTTTGAATTCCAGACAGTTTAAGTAGAGAGAAAAATAAATGCTTTAGACAAACAAATACTTTATATATCATAGATATCTTAAGAGAAAGTCTCTTAATCTGGATAAGCAAACACCAAAGGAACAACAATGTTTCCATCAAGAGTTACAAAACTATAATTTTTATTAGTTTACCTAACCCTATGTATTTAATTTTTGTTTAGCTTGAATGCAGCTTTTAGCTCTGGAAACTTCTACTCATTTTAGTTTTAATTTAAAAGATGTTAAATACTGTATTTGTTTTAAAAGTCTTTTTTACAACTTTCCATGAAGAAGAAACACGTTCTGTGACAAAATCTAGAAATTTAGTGACACTTATATTTTGATTACTGAAGGTGTTAAGTAACGATCTTATACCAAAACATTAAAACTTTAGGGACTGCACATCTATTTGAGCAGTTGCAGCATTTACCCGTGCAATATAACCTAATGTATGCCATCGTACTAGAGTGCTTTTTAAAGTAACTTGGCATCCTCAATGAAAGGGCCTAATTGGCTAAAAGACTCTTCTATCATTTGAATACTGGGGATTTGTTAAAAACCTTAGGAAATTACAAAGCATATCCTAAATAGAATTACAAATTCTTACTAATCTGAAAACTCTTATTTATTAAATCAAAGTGGCAATAAAAGATCTTATTTGCCTTTGGGATCCTTCAGCAAAACCTAACTCCTGTTTAACCTAAGCAATTAAAGACCTGATAAAGATCAGACCTAAAGCTTTTGACTTCTTAACAAAAGAAAAAGCCTCCATTTACATAGTCTTAACCGGAGCAGACCAAAGCTTGTCTTTTGAAAGAGCAGAATTTCAACCTTATGCCAATGTACCTTTAATATTCCATTCATCTCAACCTCACACATAAAATTCTTTTTAATGATTTTTTTTTTTATGAACCTTCTATAACTTTCCTTTGCCTTTAAACTTTGTCCCAAAGCCATTTCTATCCAAACAACCAATCTTATTTAGGACGAAATTACTTTCTTTTACTCTAAACAAAAATGCTCTTTTAGTTCTTATACCTTTTTTACATATCCCCATTTTCCTGCATATAGGGTTGCCTCTTTTTTATTTTTCCCCATCAGTCTGGAGTACACTTAGAATTTTAACTCTTAGAAAACTTAGTCTCCTATTGAGGACTTAGTAACTAACTGAAAGATGTTTATACCAGAACTTTTCTTAGATGGAAATTTTATGAACCAATTAAATACAAAGTAGCATTTTAACAGTTTTAAAAATCCCCAGTTGTTTTGCCACAAATCAAAAGCCCAAGCATCTATAGATCTCATCCTGTATTAATATATCAATCACTAGTTGTGGCTTTTAGTTTTTATCTTGTCAAACAGCCAATGAATTTAATCTCAATTTATTATCAAGTAAAACCTTAACATTTTAAGTTACCAAGAACCTTTAAAACCATTTTAACAACTACTCATGAAAACTATAGAACAGACCAAATTAACCATCCTTTTAACATACACTTGTTAAAAATTGGAGCAGATATAAGAACCTATTTGACTTTTGGCAGATTCAGATAGAACGTAAGTTTCTGTTTTTATCTCAAACCAACAAACTTACACTGGATAAGTTTTGCTTGAGCCCAGGTAAGACACTTTGTTCCCTATAGTTGATTTTAACCTCGAAACTTGGTGCAAAAAACTGTTTTTTGTGGTCTATTGTTTCTTATCACCTAAGGCAGAGGGAGAAGCTAGTGTTATGCAAATTGGCCTCTCCCCAGCCAGAGATAGGCAACCTGATGGCCCTCTGGTTGCCCTGGGCAACGGGGCAGTACAGAATAATGGGGGAAGGGAGAACCGGTAAGGGCTCCCCAGGGGGAGAGAAGGAAAATTTCCAGTTTAAAATTTTGTCAGCTCTGACAGAAGAGCAGGTTTGAGGCTTTGGTTTATTTAGTTTTGTTTAACCAGTAGAATTAGGCAATCCATGTGAGTCCAGAGAAGAGAAGGAACCCTTCCCCGGAACAAAATGAGTCCAGCAGCTGCTGGGAAACATTCCCTCAGGTCTCTGTCCCGAGGTAGACCAACAATAGTTAGTTCCAATTATAGCCATCATCCTGGGAAATGAATGAGGAAGAAACCCTCACTTCCACAAGGCAAAAGAACACAGATTTACTAAAGAGCTGACTGATGTCTTGGTGTGGTCCCGGGGTGGGAAGTAATGCTGTGTCCAGCCTTCCACTCGATACCCCAGACAGAAAGCACATGTGCATTTAAAATTTAGATGATGAACTAGCTTATCTCCGGAGGTTTAGACAGGTGACTCTTAGAGATTATTGGCGCCATTTTCAGGGTGAAAGAAAATCTATATAGAGTCCTTTTTAGACTCCATATGGCTCAAAACTTAATTTACATTCTTCATATCAATAAAGAGTTCTCTTTCTTTAGACTCTTTATGGCCCAAAGCTTCTCAAGTTCTGACCTACCCATCTCTTTAACTCTGCCCATCTTCACTCACACACACACAGCAGAGGCTATAACATTCCCTCCCACAAAGGTTTTACAAACAAGATTGAGACATTAGAAAAACACTGAACTGGACAATCTCTTTACTTTACTCATTTTCCTTACTTTCTTTCTACATTTAGAAAAACACTAAATTGCTTTTTCTTAACCTTTACTCCCCGTGCCCTGAGGGTCTCTGTCGGACCATTTATTCCTTGCCCCAGGAATTCCGATCACTCACCCGAGCACTGGACCACGCGGCAGGCTCCCACGTGGCCGTCTCCCTATAAATCTTGAGCACTGGACTACCTCGTGGCCGTCTCCCTATAAATCTTTTAACTTCGGCCGTTACCTCTTTCTCTTCTTCTTTTTCTCTTTGATCGGTTTCTTCACTGGATCGCTCTTACTCAGGTTCGCCTCGCATCAGGCGCCACTTGACTGTTCCGACCCGGCCGGCAGGTCCTGAAAGAGGGAGTGAGAGGCAGGGGGCAGGGGGCAGGGGGCACAGAGAATGGAGGCAAGACAAAATCTCTGATCAAGCCGCAGTTTATTGAAAAAACACACACACCTTATATAAGGCTCAAGGTGAGAAGCAAGGCAGCTGACCTAGGTCGGTTGCTAGGAAACAGGGTCAATTGATTAAGGCTAGGGTAAAGGAGGAACCAAACTGAAGTTTTTAGCACAGCGCCTGAGAGGCCGACACTGCCCTGCCTGCAGGCGGTTGATCTTTGTACTTCTGGCAGCTCCCGACAGTTTTTAAGTAATCTTTCTTCCAAATCAAGATGATGGTGAATTCCTTGTTTTTTTTCTATCCTAGAAATATGGAAACTTGATGACTATTTACAGAAGCACTTCAAAAATGAAATCATGGAGAATAGCCTAGAACAATGGTATGAACATAACGCATTTGAAATTAATGCTCATCAGAGCACAACTCATTCCATGTTAAGGCAAAATTGTGATATACATGACTTATGTGGAAAAACTATGAAACCAAACTTAACTTTACATAACCAAAGCAGAAGCAATGAAATAAAGAACCCTGCAGATCCTATTGGAGATGGGAAATCCTTCCTCCACACTTATAATGAACAATTTCATACTAAAATTAAATCCCCTGAAAGCAGAAAACTCATCAGTACTAAGTCCCAATTCAGCAAGCATCAGAAAACACAAAAAACAGAGAAGCCTCATGTATGCAGCGAATGTGGGAAAGCCTTCAAGAGGAAGTCCTGCCTCACTGATCATCAGATCATTCATACAGGAGAGAAACCCCACAGATGTTGTCTGTGTGGGAAAGCATTCAACAGAAAGTTCATGCTCACGGAACACCAGAAAATGCATACAGGAGAAAAACCTTATGAATGTAATGAATGTGGCAAAGCCTTCCTCAAGAAATCACGGCTCAAAATACATCAGAGAACACATACTGGAGAGAAACCATACATTTGCAGTGAATGTGGAAAAGGCTTTATCCAGAAGGGAAATCTCATTGTACATCAGCGCATCCATACAGGAGAGAAACCTTATATATGCAATGAATGTGGGAAAGGCTTCATCCAGAAGACCTGTCTCATAGCACATCAAAGACATCACACAGGAAAGAGTCCCTTTGTGTGCAGTGAATGTGGAAAATCCTGTTCCCAGAAGTCAGGTCTCATTAAACATCAAAAAATTCACACCGGAGAGAAACCCTTTGAATGCAGTGAGTGTGGGAAAGCCTTCGCCACAAAGGAAAAGCTCATTGTCCATCAAAGAACCCACACAGGCGAAAGACCCTATGTCTGCAATGAGTGTGGGAAGGCTTTTGCGTACATGTCTTGTCTTGTTAAACATAAGAGAATACACACGAGAGAGATATGTGGAGATTCAGTCAAAGTGGGAAATCCTCCCTCAGAGGGTAACGGCTTATCACAGACTAGTGGTGCTGTGCAGGAGAAAGGCCTTGTTAGTACAGTGACTATGCAGATGCCTTCTGTGGCTTGTCAGACGCCATTAAGCATCAGTGGACTCTTAGCAAATAGCAATGTGGTCATAGTGGGACAGCCTGCGGCCAGATGCGCACCCTTAGGAGACAACAGAGGGTTTGCTCAGGACAGAAACCTTATGAATACAGTGAATGTGTTCGTGCCTTCTGTGGTCAATTATGTCTTATTTTATGTCACAGGAAACCAGTAGGAGGAAGCTCGGAGACATTCTACGTGGAGAAGGATTGAGCAAAAATCTCTAGATTGCATATGGCTGAGAAGCATATACTGAGAGGAATGGTGTAAACGCTGAGGCTGGGAAAGCCTGATCTCATCCTGTTAAAAATATGCGTTGAAAAAAAATATGCATTGATACAGAGGCATAATCTGGTGTTAACCCAGACATATACACATCAGTTCCTCTATTGTCTGTTAAAGGAATGGAGGAAGTCTGAGTTCAACGAAGTGGAGGAAATAAGTAGGTGAATTTTAAAAACATACAAGATCATGTGTATCTGGAATGCTGCTATGAATGACCAATCAGGAGAGGGCTAATGTTGGGTGGGTGGGATATAGGGCATGTGTATATCAATTCAGTTCCCCACACCAAGGTGAAGGATTAGTTGGAAACTGGGGTATCTGCCATAAGCTCTTAAAAGTTTATTTTATACAGAAGCACTCATGAAAGCAGCCTTAGACAGAGTCAGTTCATTCGCTTACAGAGTATTTGTCAAATACTCCCCTTGTACTGGGTTCTGTTCCAGAAGCTGAGGATACAGTAGTGACCAACAATAGGAAAAGCCCCTGGTCTCCTGGAGACAGCACTGAGGTTACCGGATTATCTTTAAGTGGTATGTTTACACACCAGCGAATCTAATAAGAGAATGGAAATATCCACACTAGGTGAAGTAGTCTTGGTTTGTTCTGTTTGTTGTAAGAGAATACTGTAGCCTGGATGGCTTATAAAAAAAGAAATTTATTAAACAAAAAAGAAGTGCAAAGTTTCTACATAATGAATGTTTCAAAACTTTCTAATTATGACAAGTCTTGAATAAAAAATGGAAAAAAAATTATTTCTTTGGGGAAGCTGCGAAGTCCAAGATGAAGGTGCTGGCAGATTTGCTGCCTATTGAAGGTCTGTTTCCTGGCTCACAGAGGCCGTTATCTCACTGTCCTCACATAGGGGAAGGGGAGGGGGGTTCTCTGGAATGTCTTACAACAGCAGCGATCTCATTCATGAGTGTTAGTTACATCCTCATTACCTAATCACTTCTAAAAGGCCTGCTTTTAAAATTTTATTTTTAATGTTTATTCATTTTTGAGAGGGAGGAGAGAGACAGAAAGAGAGAGAGAGAGAGAGAGAGAGAGAGAGAGAGGATGAGCAGGGGAAGGGGCAGAGAAAGAGAGAGCCACAAAACTCAAAGCAGGCTCCAGACTCTGAGCTGTTAACACAGAGTCACACGTGGGGCCCAGACACATGAACCGTGGGATCATGACTAGAGTCAAAGTTGGACGCTTAACCAACTGAACCCCCTAGGTTCCCCATCAAGGGCCCACTTAATGCCATCATATTTTGGATTAAGCTTCAGTGTATGAATCTTAGGGGGATACAAGTAGTCCATAGGAGATACAGAGTATCTTATCCCCTCTTATATGTGGAGGACACATTCTTTTTTTTTTTCTCTCTTAACAGTTTATTGTCAAGTTGGTTTCCATATAACACCCAGTGCTTATCCCCACTAGTGCCCTCTTCCATGCCCATCACCCCTCTTCCCCTCTCCCCCACCCCCATTAGCCTTAGTTTGTTCTCAGTATTTAAGAGTCTCTCATGGTTTGCCTTCCTCCCTCTCCCCAACTATATTTCCCCCTTCCCCTCCTCCACGGTCCTCTGTTAAGTTTCTCCTGTTCCACTTATGAGTGAAAACATATGGTATCTGTCCTCTGCCTACTTAACTCACTTAGCATGAAACCCTTGAGGTCCATCCATGTTGCTACAAATGGCCAGATTTCATTCTTTCTCATTGCCATGTAATATTCCATTGTATATATAAACCACATCTTGATCCATTCATCAGGTGATGGACATTTAGGCTCTTTCAATGATTTGGGTATTGTTAAAAGTGCTGCTAGTTTATTGTCAAGTTGGTTTCCATATAACACCATATAACACATATGAACATTGGGGTACATGTGCCCCTATAAATCAGCACTCCTGTATCTCTTGGGTAAATTCCTAGCAGTGCTATTGCTGAGTCATAGGGGAGTTCTATTCATAACTTTTTGAGGAACCTCCACACTGTTTTCCAGAGCAGTTGCACCAATTTACATTCCCACCAACAGTGTAGGAGGGGGCCGTTTCTCAACATTCTCTCCAGCATCTATAATCTCCCAATTTGTTCATTTTAGCCACTCTGACCAGCGTGAGATGGGAATCTCAGTGTGGTTTTGATTTGCATTTCCCTGATGATGAGTGACGCTGAGCATCGTTTCATGTGCCTGTTGGCCATCTGGATGTCCTCTTTGGAGAAGTGTCTATTCATGTTTTCTGCCCATTTCTTCACTGTATTGTTTTTCAGGTGTGGAGTTTGGTGAGTTCCTCATAGATTTTAGATACTAGCCCTTTATCCGATATATCATTTGCAACTATCTTTTCCCATTCTGTCTCGGTTGCCTATTAGTTTTTTTTTTCCTTTGCATTGCAGAAGCTTTTTATCTTGATGAGGTCCCAAGAGTTCATTTTCGCTCTTGATTCCCTTGCCTTTGGGGATGTGTTGAGTAGGAAGTTGCTGCGGTTGAGGTCATGGAGGCTGTTTCTTGCTTTCTCCTCTAGGGTTTTGATGGTTTCCTGTCTCACATTCAGGTCCTTCATCCATTTTGAGTTTATTTTCGTGTATGGTATAAGGAAGTGGTCTAGTTTCATTCTTTTGCATGTTGCTGTCCAGTTCAGCACCATCTGTAAATGAGGCTTTTTTCCATTGGATACTCACTCCTTCCTGCATTGTCAAAGAATAATTGGTCATACATTTGTGGGTCTAATTCTGTGTTCTTTATTCTATTCCATTGGTCTATGTGTCTGTTTTTGTGTCAGTACCATACTGTCTTGATGATGACAGCTTTGTAGTAGAGGCTAATATCTGGGATTGTGATGCCTCCTGTTTTGGTTTTCTTCAATATTACTTTGGCTATTCAAGCTTTTTTGTGGTTCCATATGAATTTTAGGATACTTTGTTCTAGCTTTGAGAAGAATGCTGGTGCAATTTTGATTGGGATTGTATTGAATGTGTGGATTGCTTTGGGCAATAATGATATTTTAACAATGTTTAATCTTCTGATCTATGAGCATGGAATATTTTTTCCATTTCTTTGTGTCTTCTTCAATTTCCATCATAAGTTTTCTATAGTTTTCATTATACAGATCTTTTACATCTTGGGTTAGGTTTATTCCTAGGTGTTTTATGGTTTTTCATGCAATTGTGAATGGGATCAGTTTCTTGATTTCTCTGTTGCTTCATTATTGGTGTATAAAATTGCAACCGATTTCTGTACATTGATTTTGTACCCTGTGACTTTGCTGAATTCATGGATCAGTTCTAGTAGAGTGGAGGATACATTCTAAGACTCCCCAGTGCATGCCTGAAGCTAGGATAGTGTACTCAACCCTGTATATAATCTATTTGTTATTTTTAAATTCATTTTTTATTTAAAAAATGTTTGTTTTTGAGAGAGAGCTGGAGAGGGGTAGAGAGATGGTGATAGAGGATCCAAAGTAGGCTTTGCACTGACTGTAGCAAGTCCCATGTGGGGCTTGAATTCATGAAATGCAAGATCATGACCTGAACCAAAGTCAGATGCTCAACCGACTGAGTCACCCAGGTGCCCCCATAGTATGTTTTTTCTTTTACATATACACCTATGATAGTCTAATTTATGAATTAAGCACAGTAAAAAATTAACATCAATAAATAATAGGACACATAACAATATACTATATAAAAGTTATGTACATGTGTTTTCTCAGAACATTTTATTGTCCTGTACTCACATTTGTGTGATGTGAGTTGATAAGATGCCTAACGTGATATGAAGTGACATGTAGGAGTTGTGATTGTTTTAGTTAGGCTACTGTTGATGTTAGAAGGAGTATCTTTTGTTTCTGGGCCACGTTTGACTTTAGGTGACTGAAAGCCTTGAAAAGCCAAGCCATGGCTTGGTTGAAGGGGTTATGAGAATTTCTTGTCCAAAGGGTATATTACTTCAAGGGAGGGCAAAGACTTTTAATGGACTTTAAAGCACTTTTAGGATGTAAGTAAGTTATTTTTTTCATGTCCATGTCTTATATCCCCTAATAGGTTAGAAATTATTTAATACTTTTTTTTTGCTGTTTAAATTTTAAAATTTAAAAAAAAAACAGTTCCTCAGTTGTACTAAACCAAATTTCAAGTAGTCTGCAACAGTATGTGATTAGTGGCCATCTCATTGGACAGCTAACTTTATGGCTAATTATGTAGCTAAAAAGCATAGACTGAGAGAAATCTATTATAATTCCCAGAAAGTTATCTTGGGGAGAATGGTTTACATGTTTTTATATTCCTAGCACAGAAAAATTAAGACAGATATGTTGATTTGGAAAGTGAATGAATTAGCCAATGGACTGGTCTGAATATTTTGTCACTGAAGGAAGGAATGAGTCATTGGAAGGCAGTTCTAAAGAATACAGATGTCTCCTTCCAAACTGAGTCTGATTAGCGACTCAATTAACGGAATATAAACCAGGCAGAGCAGAAAAGAAAATGGGTCCTCAGAAGAAATAGCATAAACAGGAGGACAAGAATCTTAGTCTCTACGAATGGAGGAGAATGGAGGAGATGGGAGGTGAGGTCCCTAAGGGATGTCATGGAGAAAACCTTTGTTATTTATCTACAGAACTATCCCCCTTGAGAGTTGCCACCTTATCAAAGATTGCAGCCCCCTGTTCACTGCTGAATTGAGACATACACTTTCTCTTCATTATTCTTTCTCCTTCTGGGATTGGCCTCTCCTTATCAAGTATTTTCCTTTAATCTCATAACTATCACGTAGTTACCCACCTATCCAAGTTATAAACTGAGTTTTCTCATAGGAAAGGAAACAGAAATTTCCCATCCTTTGGCTGTCTCAGAACTCAATACGAAACACTAGGGTATTGTACTCAGGTATATTTTAAAGCTCAAACAATGCAGGGCACTATTCTGCATAATGAGGACACATTAGTGAATAAAATAGGCACAGGAACTGCCTTTATGGAGGGAGAGACAGTAAGTGGATTAAGCGATGTTAGAAACCACAAATCCTATGAAGAAAACGAAAGCCTAGTGATTCTGATTTATATTATGAATAGGTAGTTATAGGGGAGGGTGTATTCCTCCTCCTTACCCCCTCCATGGGCTTTTCTGGATATAATTTGAGCTAAGACAGAACTACTGAGGGGAGTCACCCATCATAGGATTTGTAACCACACAACATTTAATAATTGTTTCTATGGATTGTCTGTGACGAGCCTCCTGGCTCCAATCCTCTGAGAAACAACGCAAACTCTTGAGTCACACCCCAACACCTAAACCAGAACCTCGGGGGCTGGAGTCCAGGACTTGGCATTTTTAACACCGGCCTGATGTACGCCTAACTTTGGCATTCTTTGTCCTAAATCCCGGGTTAGTAACCACCACCACCCTCACATAATGGGATGGATTCAGGCTGTGCCGTTCTCATTGGCGCCGAACCTTTGTTGACCTCACTTTTGGTGGCCTTTCTCCCAGACCCCAATCGCAATCCCAATTTAGGTTCGTCCCATCCGCTCTTTCCCTTTAGTGGGCGATGACCAGCCTCACACTGCACCAGTTTCGGGAAATCTAGTGTTCTTACAAACCACTTTCTGCAAACAATCATGTGCCTTAAGCTTTGCGTTGGTGTCCGTTTCCTGGACGTATTACTTTTCTCTTACCAGGAGTTAGTTCATTCTCAATTGTTGTATCGACACTTGAATTCCTACTCGTCTGTTTGGATTTTTTTTTTTTTTTAACCGCAAAGTGGAGAGTATACGCCCCAGTCACATAACTTCCTGGCAAGCCCGTGGAACACAATGTAGCGGGAACCAAGTCTGCTTCCCGAAACTCCAGACTTTGAAAATTTACCAATCTTCCGCGAAAGTCGACGTTGAGGGTAAGAGAGAACTTCAGAGGATTCTCACCTTCCCGGCCAGCCGTTCCCTGCTTCTGGCTGCAAACCCGCCCTTGTGCTTTGAGTTGGATGTCCCAATATGGCCGCCCACATGGCCAGGGAGAGCGGGCGCGATCATAATACCTCAGAGGAAATACCAGAAATTCTTTGTCCGGGGGTCACTGAAGGACCCCAGTGCTCGTAGGCCAGTACACTAAGGAGTTCCCGGAAGATCCACGTTCAGATTCCCCTCGTGGGTCTGAGGGAAACTCGATCAGTGTGTGGTTTTGTCCTTGGAAAGTTGTTTTATTTATTTCTATTTCTATTATTTCTATTTCTGTTTCTGTTTGTCACGGTGGAGGTTTTGCTTCTCACAGGGTGACGTCTGAACCTGCTCTAGTATATGGATCCATGAAATCACTGCTGGGGCTGGTCGAGGAGGGTAGAATCACCAAGATGGAGGTATTTAAGGAGAACCAGATGGGACCCTGATTTGAGGGTTTTGAGGGGAACCAGGTAGGTGTGTCTGTGGTTGGGGTACTTCTGGGGTCATTAAGACAGTTAAGGATCTATAGGGAATCAAAGACCATGTCAGCTCTGTCCAGAGTATGGGGTTCTGTGGATCTCTCTTCTTGTCAGTAGTGCAGATGGTGCAGATCATTTACAATGATCGAAGTGTCTCGTTCTGGTGGGGACTTGATTTGGGGCTCACGATGTTGGGGCCTGGGTGGATGCTCATCACATCGGGTGTTTCACCGGGTTTCGGATTAATAGGGTGTGTGTGATCCGTGTCTGGTACAGAGAGATTTGTGAGGGCTGAAGCTTGATGCCAAGGACCTGGGGCTGGGGTTTGGGTTGAAGTTCATAGCTGGGCTGCTGGGGCAGAAGGCTGCAGAGCTCAGAAGAGTAGTTTGAAACCCTCTGTGGTTTTGTTTAAAAATTTTTTTAAATGTATATTTATTATTGAGACAGAGAGAAACACAGCATGAGTGGGGTAGGGGCAGAGGGAGAGAGGGCGACACAGAATCCGAAGCAGGCTCCAGGCTCTGAGCGGTCAGCACAGAGCCCTACCTGGGGCTCGAACCCACGAACTGTGAGATCATGACCTGAGCTGAAGTCGGACACTCAACCAACTGAGCCACCCAGGCGCCCCTGTTTTGTTTTGTTTTGTTTTGTTTTAAGCCTTTTGTCCAGGGGTTGACTTATTGCAGACCAAGGGACTAAATGGCCTTTGCAGTCTGTTCGTCATCTATGGCTGTTTTCCTGAGGCAAAGGAAGAATTGCATCCTTGTGACAGAGATCTTAAAGCTGAAAATGTATAACATCTATCCCTTTGCAGAGAATGTTTGCCAACGCCTGCACTCACCTCTTAATGTATAGCAGAGGCAAACACTTGCTTATGTGCCTGACACATTCACGCTTTGTTCTTTGCCAACAGAATCTCCATTTTCCTTAGTATCCATCCCTCTTGCAGGGTGACCCACGTCTCAGTTTTTACTAAGTACCGGTATTAGTCAGTCATGGTCGTTGCGATTGCTAATGACTGAATTTCTGTGAAATGAGCTTAGTATGTGGTGCAGTTCCAGCCAATCTGTGAAAATCTGCTTAGTGGTTTTTGGGGGAGCATTTTCTCTTTTATATTAGTAATTCTTTGAATCTCTTTTTCCATGTCCATGACGATACTGAGTACAACTTGGTTTTTTTTTTAAATGTTTACTTTTTTTTTTAACTTTTTTAAATGTTGTCTATTTATTTTTGAGAGACAGAGAGAGATGGTGCGAGCAGGGGAAGGTCAGAGAGAGAGGGAGACACAGAATCTGAAGCAGGGTCCAGGCTCTGGGCTGTCAGCACAGAGCCCGATGAGGGGCTTGAACCCACAAACTGTGAGATCATGACCTGAGCTGAAGCTGGACACTCAACCGACTGAGCCACCCAGGCGCCCCTCTAATGTTTATTTGTGTGTGAGAGAGAGAGAGTCTGAGTGCTAGTCAAGTGAGGGAGGGGCAGAGAGCCACCCAGGCACCCTAATGTTTACTTATTTTTGAGAGAGAAAACAGGAGTGGAGGAGGAGCAGAGAGAGAGACAGAGAATCATCAGTAGGCAACTCAGAGCTTGATCTCAAAACTGTGAGATCATGACCTGAGCTGAAATCAAGAGCTGGTCACTTAACCCACTGAGCCACCTACATTATGCATTTTTAAATTATTTTTTAATGTTTTATTTATTTTTGAGAGAGAGAGAGCTAGCAGAGAAGGGGCAGAGAGAGACGGACACACAGAACTGGAAGCATGATCCAGGCTCCCAGCTGTCAGCACAGAGCCCAATGAGGGGCTTGAACCCACAAACCGTGAGATCATGACCTGAGCCAAAGTCAAGTGCATGTAGGTGAGAGGGCCAAAGGGAGGGAGAGAGAATCCTAAGCAGGCTCCAGGCCCAGTATGGAGCCCTCATGAGGCTCGATCCCATGACTCTGCAATCATGACCTAAGCCAAAATCGAAAGTTGGACACTCAACCACCTGAGCCACACAGGCACTCCTCAGCTGTTCACAAATATTAACAAAAAAGATATTTTTAACATTCTCCATTCTCCATTCAAGCCTAAGCCAGATCATGCCTTATACCTACTTTACTTTAATTCCTTTGTGTATTTACTAATTCTGATCTTCTGGTTATTGTCGATGTTACCATTGCATTCGTTTCTGAAAGCTTCCATTTTTTTCCATTATATCCTGATGGCATTAAGCCCCAGTTGACTGCACTACTTGTCAGACATGAAATTCTTCTCCCAGTGTCTCTGTGATAATAGTTTTCTCTTGCTCATGCAGAGATTTCCCTAAATTCCCCAGTGTGCTCCACACAAAATTGCTTACTTGATTCATCTTTTTAAATAATTTTTTTCTTGATAGGCTAGTGTAACAGCATTGAGAAAAAACATAAAAACAGAGAAAGAGGTTTCATTCTATGACAAGAAAACATAAACCTGATCCAGGAAGAATATACATCGTATGAGGGTGAAAAACACTGCCGTGAAATGGTATTTGGAACATACGGATGGTAGTAATGGAAGAGTAGGTGTTGGGACTAGGGCTTACCTCATAGGAAAGGGCACGTCTCTCTGAGGTGTTTGAAGCTTTGTTATATTGTTGCTCCCCAAGGGCAACCACGACAATGAATCCTACAGGGAGACCCCTTTTCCGAGTGTAACCAGATTTCTTGCACCTCTCTCCATCTCCAGTGTTCTTCCCACCCATTTTCACAACCTGCAGCTGTTTTCCTTTGTCCTTCTTTGCCCTTTAAGTGGTTTGACCAAATGGCAATGCAGGCTCCCTGAACATGACGACTCTGTGTCTGTGTGTCCCTAACGTGAGCACATGCCCTGTGCACTGTAGTCATCAAGAAGAATTTGTGAAGTGAAGGAGTCTGTCTCTCACCAGTTTGGATGAGGTGGCCCTCCAACCCGTAGTCTGCTGCTCATGATAAATTGTATGTATTTTACATGTTCTGCAATATTTGGAAAGTCGCCAAATTTTTGTTTATTCATTGTTACTGCTTTTCCCCCTAATATATAAGGAACATTAAACATGGAGTTTTATTTACACTCATAAAATAAGGTCATCAGAAGTCACCTCAAGTGAAGTTATTTAATGTTTATTTTTATTTCTGAGAGAGACAGAGACAGAGTATGAGCGGGGAAGGGGCAGAGAGAGAGGGAGACACAGAGTCTGAAGCAGGCCCCAGGCTCTGAGCTGTCAGCACAGAGCCCGATGTGGAGTTTGAACCCACGGACTGTGAGATCATGACCTGAGCCGAAGTCGGATGCTTAACGATGAACCACCCATACGCCCCACATGTGGAGCTATTTAAAAATACTTTTAGGGGCGTCTAGGTGGCTCAGTTGGTTAAGCATCCGGCTTCAGCTCAGGTCATGATCTCACGGTTTGTGGGTTCGAGCCCCACGTCAGGCTCTGTGCTGACAACTGGCTCAGAGCCTGGAGCCTGCTTTGGATTCTGTGTCTCCCTCTCTCTCTGACCCTCCCCTGCTCACACTGTCTCTCTTTCAAAAATAAATTAAAAACATTAAAAAAATTTTTTAATAAAAATAAAAAATACTTTTATTCCAGGGGTGCCAAAAACTCATCAGCACTAAGTGCCAAATCATCAAGCATCAGAAAATTAAAAAAATAAAGAAATCTCATGTATGAAGTGAATATGGGAAATGCTTCATTCAGAGGTCCTGGTTCATTGATCACCAGAATCATCATGCAGAAGGGGAGCTCCACAAATGGAGTCTAGGTGGGAAAGTATTTTCCAGAAAGTTCATGCTCACCAAATACCAGAGAACACACATATAGGAGAAAAACCTTATGAATGCACTGTATGTGGCAAAGCCTTCCTCAAGAAATCATGGCTCGATGTACGTCAGAAAACACACACATGAGAGAAACACTTCATGCGCAGTGAATGTGGAAAAGGCTTCATCCAAAAAGATAAAGAAGATATAAGACTTTCATCAGAAGTCCTATACTTGGTCAATTTCATAACCATTTGCACATAATACTGTAATAAAACTATATACTTATAATATTAAAAAAAAAGAAAAGTCTTCATCCCGAAGGGGAGTCTCAGGGTAAATCCGCTGATTCATACAGGAGAGAAACCTTGTATATGCAACCAGTGTGGGAAAGGCTTCAGCCAAAGATGTGCCTCATAGCATATCAGAGATTTTACACAGGAAAGACTCCCTTTGTGGGCAGTGAATGTGGAAAATCCTGTTCCCAGAAGACAGGTCTCATTTAACATCAAAGGACTCACACAGGAAAGAAACCCTTTGAATATAGTAAGTGTGGGAAAGCCTTTATCGGAAGTCACAGCTCATTATACATCAGAGAACTCATACAGGAGAGAAACCATATAGATGGATTGAATGTGGGAAATCTTTTCAAGGGAAGTCAGTCTTCAATAAACATCAGAAAATTCATTTAGTCAAAGAAGAAAGTCCTCCATCTGTCACAGGTCCTCACAGACCAGTGTTGTCCTGCAAGAGAAAACCCTTTTTAATATGGTGACTATCCATTGGCTTGTGGCTTGTCAGACACCATTAAACATCGTGGACTTCTGGCAATAGGAATGTGGTCATAGTGGGACAGCCTGCAGCCAGATGTATTTGTTAAATACTTATACTGGGTCCTATTCCAGGAGCTGAATATACAGTGGTGGCCAAAACAGAAAAAGCCCCTGGACTCCTGGAGAGAACACTGAGGTAAACTGGGTCACCTTTAACTTACTTTCTTAAAGTAATTTCTCTGTTCACCGTAGGGCTGGAACTCACAACGCAGAAATTAAGAACCACATGTGCTCCCGGGTGAGCCAGCCAGGTGCCCCATGGATTTTCTTTACATGGTACCCTTACACACCAGCTAATCTAGCGAAACAACATGAATATCTATATTGAGTGAAATATACATGAAGTAATTGGTTCAAGGGAATATTAAATTGAAGGAGCATATTGTTTTGGAGGATGGAGTAAAGACTTACTAATGGTTATTAAGATTATAGTACACAAGTTATCTTTTAAATATGTATTACTTTTTTTGAGAACAATGCTTATTATCTCCTTAAGATTATTAATTCCCTAATTTTAGTGGCTTTACTTAAATTTTAGTGTTTAAAAAATATGAACCAGGAAGATAAAAAATCATTGCCTCGGTCACGTTGACCACATTTGAAGTGCTCAACAGTCACATGTGAATAGTGGCTATAGAATTGGACAGCACTGACACTGAGCAAAAACGAGACAATGAGAGTATCTGTTATCATTTCCATTACACCACAAGATTATCCTGGAGAGTGCTGTTTCCCATGATTTTATATTTCTAGCACAAAGAAAAAACTCTAATTGTATATAGATTTGGATAGTGAGTGAACATATTAATGGGTTAATCAAAATATAGTTTGTCACTGAAGGGAAATACGGTTCTAAAGAATAGAGTTGTCACCCCAGAGTGTTTTCATTGTGATGTGAAAGACTTACTAACTGTTTATAAAGGGACAAAGCAGAAAAAGTGGTAATAATAAAAGTATTATTAGTCCTTGAGAAGAAGGGATCCCCCCCATTCCTCATTTTTTGGTTTCTTCATCCTCGTCATCTTCAATTATCACTTCTTCAGTGAGACTTTACCTTACTTGGCCATGTTCCTTAGTCTCTCCGTATAAACACTTTATAGACTTGCAGTTTTATTTTTTATTTTTATTTTTGGGTGGCGACTGTGAAGATAATACATAGATCATGTTTTGAGTTGATCCCTGATGTTGTCACATCAACGTCCAATGATCTACAATCCAGGTAACTCTCACGCCTCCATTCTTGATTTGTTGTGTAACAGTGATGCTGGATGAGGAAGAGAGTAAGAGGCCAGTCTGGAGGGGAGAAGGACTTCCGTTTTAGAGCTCCCTGGTTCGAGGAGCTGTGGCCGTGCATGAGGCAGTATATTTGATGCTGTTAATAAAATCTTTGATTAGAATTTAGTGGATACATACTCAGTGAACATTCTCTTGATCTGCAGCCCAAACCCCTAATATAGTCAAAATTACTTAATCCATTTAAAATGCTTATGTTTGTGAATTTTTGCCATAAGAAGATCATATAAATACTCCGTGGAGATCACTAATTCATCCTTTCAAGATGAAATACTGCTTAAAAAATACTGATAGTTTTATAGTTGGCTTTTTTAAAGTTTCTTTTTTTCTTTTTTTTTTTCATTTTTTAAATGTTTATTTATTATTGAGAGACAGAGCATGAGCAGGGGAGGGGCAGAGAGAGGCGGAGACACAGAATTTGAAGCAGGCTCCAGGCTCCGAGCCTGATGCGGGGCTCGAACTCACAAACTGTAGGATCATGACCTGAGCCCAAGCTGGACGCTTAACTGACTGAGCCGCCCAGGCCATTTCTTTATTTTTGAGAGCGAGGCAGAGAGAGTGAGCAAGGGAGGGGCAGCGAGAGAGTGAGAGAGAATGTTAGACAAAATGATGTGGGGATGGAACTCACTGACCATGAGATCAGAACTGAACCGAAACCAAGAGTCAGACGCTTAACCGAATGACCCACCCAGGCACCTCTATAATTGGCTTTTTAACGGCTTTAGACCTGACTTCTGTTGAAGGGATGTGTTTAATTCACCAAACTGCCTGCTGATGTACAGTCAGGTTATTCCTCTTTTTTTCTTTTTCTTTTTGTTTTTAGAGTGAGCTGGAGTCGGGGAGAGCGGGAGAGTGGCAGAGGATGGAAGGGAGGCTCCCTCCCGCCTACTACTGCCTACCTCCTACTTTCTAGAGGTACCTCCAATCCAGGCCCCCGAGGGCGTCCATTTTCGCAGCCCCGCCCCAGCCCCGCCCCCCCACTGGTCTCACCCCTACCTAGTCCAGACTGCCTTACTGCGCTGGGCCCTATTCTCAAATTTTGGCAGGACTCTGAGACTCCGTTGTTTGGTCCTCGGTCTGACCGCTGCCTTTCCTACGTCCTGGCTTCTACAAAGCGCGGAGGCCAGGGGAGGCCGCTGGCCCGTAGCCGCCGAGGTCTTCCCTGCCCGGCGGAGCCCCACTTCCGGCCTGTGGGAGTGCTCCGCCGCCATCTTCCCGGAAGGCTAAGTAGAAAACCGCTGGGCCAGCGCCGGGCTCCGGGAACTTATACGTCACAGCGCTGGCAGCCAACAAGAAGGCAGGAAAGGCAAGGGACATCCCTAAAGCGATTTCAGTTTCTTTCGGCATCCGCCCCGCTGGCCGCTAGGACCTAGATCGCCAAGGTGGGCGTGGCTACTTAGGTGTAGAGGAGCATCTGGGGGCGGAACTGGGCCCCCTGGAACATGGTGAAGGTTCTAGCTCCACCCGAAGCGTGGCTAACCACTGTGGAGGGGGAGGGGGCGCTAGAATGGGGGTTTTCGGAAGGGCGTCCAGGCTTTGGGAAATGCGGTGGAGTGTAGAGAAGTTCGGGGTCAAGTGGGTAGGACTCTGCAGTGTCTTTGGAGTGAAGTGCCTGTGAGGCTAGCTAAGGGTCCTTCTGCGGATTTCCTTTGTTTCAGTCACTGGAGAATCAGGGCTTTAGTAATTGACCTGGAACGTATTATGCCAAGTGAATTTGAGAAAGACAAATACCGTGTGATTTCACTCGTATGTGGAATGTAAGAAATAAGACATGAGCATATGGGCAGGGGGGAGAGAAGAGAAGAAAACTAACGACAGGACTCTTATTTAAGAAAATTTTTAAGGGTCGCCTGAGTGGCATAATTGGTCAAGTGTGGGACTTGGGCACAGGTCTTGATCTCGCACTTGGTGGGCTTGAACCCTCGCTTCGGCTCTGTGCCGAATGCTTGCTCAGATTCTCTGACCTTCCCTGCTTATGCTCTGTCTCACTCTCTTAAAAAATAAATAAATGTAAAAAAATTTAAAAAATACATTTTAAATGTTTATTTTTGAGAGAGAGAGCGCGCGAGCGAGCATGATTGGTGGAGGGGCAGAGAAAGAGAGGGGACACAGAATCCAAAGCAGGCTCCAGGCTCCGAGCTGTCACACAGAGCCTGACATGGGGCTCATACCCACAGATCCTGAGATCATGATCTGAGCTTAGTCATGATCTCAGGGTCTGTGGGTTCAAGCCCCGCATTGGGCTCTCTGCTGTCAGCGCAGAGCCTGCTTCAGATCCTCTGTTCCCCTCTCCCCCCACTCTCTCCACCCCCCCAAAATAAACAAATTAAAAAAAAAAGAAAAAAATGAGGGCTCCTGGGTGGCTCAGTCAGTTGAGCATTCAACTTCAGCTCAGGTCGAGATCTTGCAGTTCATGTGTTGGAGCCCCACACTGCGCTCTGTGCTGGCAGCTCAGGGCGTGGAACTTGCTTTGGATTCTATATCTCCCTCTCTCTCTGCCTCTACCCCTGCTCATGCTCTGTCCGACTTTCTCTCAAAAAAAAAAATAGATTTTATTTTTTAGTAATCTCTGCACGGCACCCAATGTGAGGCTTGCACTTACAACCCTGAGATCAAGTGTTGCATGTTCTACCCACTGTGCCAGCCAGGCATCCTTAAAGTATTGGGATTTTATGTCAGGGGACACCTAGATGAGTTTTCTCTTGGTTCTGTAATAAGTTAACATAACTTAGTGGCTTAAACAATGCAAGTGTATTACCCTACAGTTCTAGAGATTATAAGTTCAACATGGGTTTTCCTGTGCTAAAGTGAAGGATTTTCTTGTCAGTAGGAGTATATTCTTTTCCGTAGGCTTCAAGGGAGAATCTGTTTTCCTTTTCCAGCTTCTAGAGGTTGTCCCCACTCCTTGGCTCCTGTCTCCCTTATTCCTCCTCTTCAGAGCCAGCAATGGTGTGTGGATTTCAGGTCACATCACATCTCTCTGGACTCTTTTGCTTTTTACTTATGGGGACTCTTGTGATGACATTGGGCCCACCTGGATAATCCAGGAAATCTCCCAATTTTTAGGTTGTTTGATTAGCAACTGTAATTTCATCAGCAGCCCAAATCCCCCTTTGCCGTGTGATGTAGCATAGTCACAGGTTCCAGGGATTAGAAAGTGGATAACTTTTGGGGTGGGGGTGGGGGGCTAGAGGGGGACGATTCTGCCTACGACAGCACCCGTGGTACCACTGGCAAAGTGTGTGGCTCAAGGTAATATGCTGCTTAAAGTGACTTTGCTTTTGAGTCCTCAGAATCAAGTGAAGTCAGGAGCAGGATGTTCCAAGACCAGGGGAGCATTACTTTTGGAGACATTAACATGACATGTGAAGTCTGTGACGAGAACTTGAGTGACAGTCTAGAAGAATAAAATGGGATTCCGGTTCTGGTCATTTTCTAAGAGCAGAAGGAAAGGACCAAGGTCCAGGTGAGTTTTACAGATTTCTTTATCCCCTCTTTCTTTCCTGTTGTATTTGTGGAGGCTTTTACAAGTTGATTTGATTAATGGGAAAAATACCTATTGATAAAAGTCCGAATTTGAAGAAAAATGAATATTGACCATAATGTCAAAATCAAGGCAAACTTGGAATGGTGGAAATGTAGGTCATAGAATCTGCTCAGAATTTTAAAAGTCAGAATATTAATTAAAAAAACCCTGCAAGACTTTGAGTTATTTATGTTAAGCTACCCAGGTTATCTCCAATATTTTTGGCAGCCATTTCCAGCAAGAGAATCACAAAATGTTACGTGATTTGCAGTTTTGTACAAAGAATGTAGATCCTTTACTCAGAGGTGTAAATATTTCCTGGCGTTGAAATTTTAATACATTTCTTGATGGCCCTATGGTGGACAGTGACCTCAACAGCAGCTTTCTGGTCTATGCAAGAAGAGGCTTTCTGTGGTTGTTTTTCTCTTTCCTCTGTGTGTGTGTGTGTGTGTGTGTGTGTGTGCGCGTGTGTGCATGCACACACATGTGCACACAAACATGCATGTTTTTGCTTTCTTATTGGGGTATAACATACACATAATGAAGTGAATTTGTGTATATTTGTACCCTGGCCAGCATAAAGCATTTATTGAACCAGTGTTTATTTCTTCTAGAGTTCCTTCATACCTTCTGTTACCCCATCCTTTTCAAGCTGTGAAACCTAGATTTATCGAGATGAATTATGGTTTAAATGGCTGCTCGAACCATTTTGCTGAATTAGATTTTGAGTATAGATCTACTAGTAGAGTTTGTTTGTTTTACACATTTTCTTTCTTTTTTAAAAGCATATTTATTTATTTAGAGGGAATGAGTGAGTGAGTGAACAGAGAGAGAATCCCAAGCAGGCTCCACACTGTCAGCACAGAGCCTGATGTGGGGCTCGAACCCACAAACTGTGAGATCATGATCTGAGCCAAAACCAAGACTTGGACGTTTAACCAACTGAATCACCCAGGTGTCCCTTTAATTTAGAAACCCTTCTGAATTATTGAGTGAATGGATGACTGAATTATAGCAGCAGGATGTCTATGTAAGACTTCCCTCTCTTCTGTAATATATAATGTAAATTTACATGTATAGATACAACCTATATATTAGAGATAATTAGATTTCCACACATCTCTTCCAAACTGTCAAATAATCACCTCAGATGATAGAAGAACTTATTGTGGGGCACCTTGGTGACTCAGTCAAACATCTGAGTCTTGATTTCAGCTCAGGCCATGATCCCAGGGTCTTAGGAGAGAGCCATGCTTTGGGCTCCATGGTGAGTGTGGAGGCAGCTTAAGATTCTCTCCCTCTACCCCTCTCCTCTGCTCATGTGTGCTCTTTCTCAAATAAACAAACAAACAAATAACAACAATAACAACAAAAAGAATTTGTCGCTGCAGGGATCATTGTTATTTGGAGACATAGCTGAGGAATTCACCTAGGAGGAGTGGCAGCTCCTAGCAATGTGGCATCGTGGGGAAAAGATCAGTTCCCGATGTCACTCAAGGTGTCCAAATGACATCGCGTCTTTCTCAGTTGTTGACTAATTTTTTGCGGTATCTGAAGTGCTGAATAATGTAAGAGAGATTGCAAAACTTTTTCTGCAGAGGCCAGATAGTAAATACGGTTGGCCCTACAGGCTACTAACTGTCTCTGTATCTTATTCTCCTTTTTTCTTTGTAACTTTTAAAATGTAGAAATTCTTCTTGGTTACAGCCATGGTCCGTAGTCTGCTGACCCCTGGGTAAGACTTGGACTTTGTAAGTGGTAGATTCTCAGTCTCCTAGATGGACAGGGGAGTGTCTCCCCATTCCCGAGGATAAGCCTTAGTCCAAGGTGTACTTGTACAGTCTGTAAAAAGTGTTATGTAACAATGTCTGCATATTGTGCCCAAATATATTTCTCCAAGTATTCTGTTATTTTTCCTAATAGGGAACCAAAGTACCAGACCAATGGGAATCTTAATTTGAAGCTAGGAGATAAACCATAGGTAGAAAGGGAAGACCATGCTTGGAGCTTTCCAGGTAAGTGAATGGGAAGCATCCAGGTAGAAGAAAATAGAAGTAAATTCCTTGATTTGTGAAGGCTTCACACCTCTGAAATATTGTGGAGGTGACTCATCTTCTAGTTTCTAAGCTTTTTTAAAAAATATATTATGTCTTTATTTTATTTTGAGAGAGAGAGAGAGATGGAGAGTGAGCAGGGGAGGGGCAGAGAGAGAGGGAGACACAGAATCCAAAGCAGGCCCCAGGCTCTGAGCTGTCAGCACAGAGCGCGACGTGGGGCTCAAACCCACGGACTGTGAGATCATGATCTGAGCCTAAGTCGGCCGCTTAACTGACTGAGCCACCCCGGCGCCTGTAGTTTCTAAACTTTTGATGGTCTCTAAGGATATCTAAATGGAGCCTCCAGTTATTACTCTCCTATGTTAGTCATTGCTTACACATTTAGAGGAAACTACTCCTGTGTTTTCACCTTTGGATTTGGTCCTGATTTACTTCATCTAGGATCTTGATTTGTTTTCCTTAGGGTTTTTTTTTTTTTTTTTTTTTGTACTGCAGATTCTCAAATCTTTCCCTTTATCATTGCCAGCCATAGGGCCATTTTATGTTCCTTCCTCTCCTCTTGAATTGGGAATTCAATCTTCCATGCCTCTCTGCAAAGAGAATACTTCACATTCATCGCTGTCTTCTGACTTGTGAATCTTCCTTCTTCATTGGTTAATTTTGCTTCCTGGTATTCAGCCTACTTTGAGTGCTGTGTTCCCATAACAACCTGGTCTTTTGATGTGTATGTATTTAGTTTTTTATTCTGGATGGGCAAATATGAGCAAGTGTAGCAAAATATTAACTGTAGAGTCAGGAAGGTGGGCATGTGGCTGTTCACTGTACAATTCTTTCAATTTGTGCATATATTTGAAAATTTTTATACTGAAATAGGGAGGAGCTAAACTTTTGTAATTTTCAGAATAAATTATAGCTTCCAAATGTACTGAAATAATGGAATTCACTTAAATTAAAAAAAAAAACAAGAAATTCACAGTCTTAGGTTTCACCTGGAATCAAACCATAAAACTCATGGATACTTTGCTGATTTCCACATATATTTACTAGATCAGATCTTTCTCTTGATTCATCTTAGATGTTACTCTTGGTTTCATTTCCCTAGTCTAAAAGATCTTAGTTATACCCCTATTACCAACTATATGATATTTAAATCCCTCTGTGATCCAGAGAGTCCAAGATACAATATTTTGCCTATACTTAGTTTTCTCTCTATTCCCTGAATTCCAGGTTAGCTTTGTTTAAACCAATGTCTACAACAAGTGGAAGATTAAGTGCCCCAGTTTCCTGATCTGAATGAGGACCCCTTAATTGATGAATTCCAGATCTATGACAACTAAGGTATAAATACAGAATTCAGCAAGGATTGGGAGTATCATTGGCCAGAAAGGGGCTTGGGGAATGAAACAGGAGAAAGCCAGCTGTTATAGTCTGTGGTTCCACTTTTTAAGGGACTTGAATAGTAACAGTTCAGCAGTGCTCTGCTAATGGGTGCTTAAATGGTTTAGATGGTTCTCTAGCCTAATTTTATTTTTTATTAATTTATGTATTTATTTAATGTTTATTTATTTTGGGAGGGAGAGAGAGCACAAGCGGGAAGGGGCAAAGAGAGAGGGAGACAGAATCCCAAGCAGGCTTCCCACTGTCAGTGCAGAGCCTTGTAGCAGACCTCAAACCCATGAAGGTGAGATCATGACTTGAGCCAAAAATCAAGATTCTCAAGAATTGGATGCCCAAGCGACCCAGGCCTAGTTTTAAAATACACATGGATGATCCTCTTCCTCGTCTTTATATGAGAATAATCTCAGCTAGACAGAAAGTTAGAGCATTGACTACAGGAATCTTCCCCACATTTTAAGAGAAGGGCACTTTAGGGACATTAACTTGGTAGCAGTGTTATTAAATTAATAAGAGAGACAAGATTCAGGAGCAGGATGTCCACTGAAAGAAATTTTGCTTTCTGACCTGCCTCTTCCAGAATTTGTTCTACATAAATGCTTTTAGCTGTTTATTTCCCTGGTCATGTGCCATTTCTTTCTTGCTTCTGGAAGGGCCTCCCTCATTCTGTGGGTATTTCCACGTTATAATACCCTAAAAGTCAGAATGCATAAAGATGACTTGAGCCTGAGTCATCATTTTCCTGGTTTTTAACTTTCCCAGAGAGACCTCACCTAGTCATTTCTCTTTAGGTAATATTGCTATATAGATAGCCCCAAATTTGCCAAAATCTTCCTCCACATTCCTATCTCCAATCAAGTCCTTCCTGTCTGCATTTAGATACCCAATAGTCATCTCAAAATGTACATGCCTCAAAGTACAGACCTGATTTTTCCTACACTCAAAACCTTCCTGATGCTTCTCAACAATATTTAGGCATTTAATTTAAGCCAAATTTAAGCCAAATGCCTAGAAAAACCCTGTGATTCCTCCATTTTACTCACAGCCCACATTAAATTCAACATTGAATGTTGGCTTTTCTTTCTCCTAAATGTATCCTGAGTTCATCCACTCGATGTCTCCACTGTTGTTGCTCTTGACTCAGCCACCATTATCTCTTGGCTGCCTTAATACATAAACTTCCTGTTTCCTCTCTCTCTGCCTTCTCCCATCACTATCCATGGAACAGTCAGGAATCTTTTGGAAATGTAAATCAGAACATGATGTCATCTGTTCAGACCTTCCAGTGGCTTGTCACTGGTCTTAGCATCAAATTATAATTCCTCCTGTCGGATCTACACAATCTTACTTCTGTCCACCTTTTGAACATCAACTTTTTTTCCCCTGTATTGGAGTTGCACTCAGGGCCTCCTGGCTACCTTTCTGTTTCTTGATCTGGCCCAAACGTTTTCTGTCTCCAGGCCTTTGCCCTGCTGTTGAACTTGAACAAAACCTTCTATAATTCTTTACATTCCTTATTCTTGGTTTCTTGGCTCAACTTTTATTTTCTCAGTGCTGATTACCTGTGTAAGTTGACCAACGTCCATTCTTTTTCATATTCTTTCAACTACTTTTTGGTCTCCAGTTGTCTTATTTCTTTCCTTCCATTTTGTTCTCTTTTTGCACACTGGAATGCAGAGAATGTTTCTCTCATCCCCTTGTCATGTTAGGTGAGATGTCTCTCCAGCTTCCCTGATTTTGTGTTAATGAGATACATTTCTTCTTCCATCCTCTTTGCCCATTTTGCAAGGATTTATTCAGAGAGCAGCCAAAACTTTACTAATTAGAAATTGTCTACCATTGATTCTGTATCAACTGTTTTTGGTTTGTTTTGGTTTGGGTTTTTTTGTATGTTATGATTTTATTTCATTGTGTTTCTCCTCATGTCCAAGAAAGAAATTTACACTTAATGATTTCTTTCATTTGACAGTAGAATTGTCAGAGAGCCAGCACAAACCATGGTATTTTAGAAGCAGTTTTATTCCGTAATATGATTGTGAAAGAATTCATTTTTTCCCCTAGAAGTTTGAGAAGTTGGTGATCAAATGCAGTGGCCTTTGGAAATCCAAAACAAGCTTAAGACCATGAAAAGAGGTCATGAACACAGTTCATCTAGATATGTTTCATCTGTACATAAATCTTCTTACTTTAAAGCAAAGTCGTGATAGTTTTGACATACTGAACTCTAATTTAGAATTAGTTCACCAGAATAAAAGTTGTGCAGTGAAGAATACTGAGAAGTTTAATAAAGAAATCAATCATTTCTTCATATTAAGCATGAAAGATGATCCATTGGAATTAAATGCAGTCAATACAGACATACAATCAGCACCAATTTGCAATTCATTACACATCAAACTGAAAAAGGAAAGAAACATCATGAACATATTAAATGGAGTAAGACCTTTATGAGAAGGTCTCTGCTCACTGAACAGCAGAGAACTCGTGCAGAACAAAAGGCCCATGGATGCGGGGTACGTGGGAAACTTTTCTCCAGGAAGTTTTAGCTCACTGCAGAGAACTCCTGCAGGAGAAACTATGAAAATGCCTTAAATGTGGCAAAGTATTCTGTAGGAAAGCAGAGCTCACTATACATCAGCGAACGGAAAGAAGAATGAAGCCCCGTGGATGCAGCGGGTGTGAGAAAGCTTTCTCCAGGAAGTCTCAGCTCTGTGCACGTCAGGGACGTCACACCGGAAATGCTCCCTATCTAGGCAGTGGCTGTGGAAAATCCTGCTTTCAGAAGTCAAGTGTCATTAGACATCAAAGAACTCATACAGGAGAGAAACCCTGTGAATGTAGTGAATGTGGGAAAGGCTATTCCACAAGGTCGGTATTCAGAGACATCAGAGAATCCACACAGAGAGACACAATATGGATGCGGCAATTGTAGGAAAACCCCACACAAGTCATGCGCCATCAAACACCAGACAAGTCATAGGAGAGAGACGTGTAGATTGAGTCACGGTGGAAAATTGTTTCTGTGGGAATCCCACCCCGCTGTGTATCACAGACCCCATCCTAGAGGAAAACTCTTGTTAAACATTGACTGGAAGGCGTTCTGTGGCGTTCCAGACACGAAACATGAGGGAGGATAGGAATATACTTCCTGTAGGACAACCTGTTGTTAGGTGTGCACCTTTAGGAGACAACAGAAAATCTATCCGCACAGGAGGGAAATCTTATAGATGCTCTCAAAGTCGTAGTGCCTTCAGTTACCAATTATACCTTATTTTATGTCACAGTAAACTTGTAAGGAAAATTTGTTACACTTATTATGGTAAAAGTCTTTTAATAAAAGTTTTAGCTTTTTATGCAGTTGAAAACTTTGAGAGTACCCTAATAAAGCACTGATAATGGAAAGATAAACATCACTAAAGATCAGTGGCTCTGGGAAGGTTGAATTGTAATGAACTTGATTTCCAAATCATCAGTAAGTTTTCATAGGGAAAAAAATTATAGGAAGAAAGCTATATCAGGTGCTTAAGGCCACCTTCACATTTGATTTTTCTCAAAAAGGACCGATAAAACTCTTAAGAGCTGCTACGCTTATGGTTATAGTTGATTATAGTGAAAAGTTACAGATTAAATTAGCAAATGTAAAAAGCATAGGGCAGAATCCAGGAGAAACCAGGTATATATTTCCAGGTGTGGGAAAATGAACTGTGAGATCATGACTGAGCTGTTGGATGCTTAACTGCTGGAGCCACCAGGCACCCCACTCTTGTACTATCTATCCTGTAGCCTGGCTATATTAATTTTTTTCTCCCCCGAACTATGTTTTTTAGGTCGGCTTTTACTGGATTTACAGAAAAAGGATTTTCAGAAAAAAATTGTGTAGATGATACAGAGTTCCCATATATCCCATATCCAGTTTCTCTGTTACTAACATCTAACATTAATGTGGTACATATGTTAAAATGAATGAATCAATATTGTTACATTATTGTTAACTCAAGTCCATACTATCATTTTTCACCTACTTTCCCTTTCTGTTCTAGGATTCCATTTGGGATACCATAATACGTTTTGTTGTACCATCTCCTTAGGCCGTTCTTGGCTATGATGGTCTCTCATACGTTCCTTGCTTTTAATGACCATGACAGTTTTGAGAAGTGCTGGGTAGGTATTTTGTAAAATGTCCCTCTATTGGGATTGACCTAATAAATTTTCATTATTAAACAGGTGTTCTGTGTTTGGGGGGAAGAAGACCACAGAAGTAAAAATGTCATTTCATGTCCTGGGGCCATGCTGTCAACATCCTTGAACCTGAATGAGGTGTATTTGCCAGGTTTCTCCATTTTAAGGTCATTCCCCACTTCCCCTCTTTTTGGAAAGCACTCACTGTGTATAATAGCCCGGAGTTCCAGAGTAGAGAGTTAACACTTCGTCTACTTGAAGCTGAGGTATCTACTACATAAATTATTTGGAATTCTGCATAGGAAATTTACCTGTTCTGCGTTATTTATTTAATCATTTATATCAGTGTGGGTTCCTGAACATTTATTTTATACCTTAGGTTATAATCCAAAACTAGTTTATTTTGTTCCTCAGATTTCCCCCCAATTTTGGCCATTGGGATTGTTTTCATTTGGTTCCTGTTCCCCTTTAAAATATCCCATCACTGTAGAGTTTTTGTTGTCGTTGAGCACTCTTATTTCTTTATTTATTTATTGGCACTACAAGTGCCCCAGGCTCAACTTATATATGTCCTCTGTCCTCCATCAGTCATTTCTCCAAGGCACCCTGGTCCATTTCACTGGAGAGTGGTATTAGAAACCAAGATATGGGTCTCAAGTGCCATGCAGTTATTTTGAATTTTCTGTAAACCAGAAACCCTCCCTCTTCAACTCTAGACACAGCATCTTCAAATCTTTTTTACTCTGACTTCTGCTTCTATTGTCACATCTCCTACTCTTACTCTGACCTTCCTGCCTTCCTCTTATAAAGTCCCTGTGATTACATCAGCCCACCACGTAGTCCTGGATTATTTCCCCTTCTTCAGGCCTCAACTTAATCACACTCGCAAAGCCCCTTTTGTCATATAAGGTAACACATTCACAGGTTTTGGGGGTAGAACATGGACATCTTTGGGGGCCATTATTCCATCCGCCACAGCTTTTTTTTTTTGAGAGTGAATGGGGAGGGGTGGCAGGGGGAGAGAGGATCTGAAGTGGGCTTTGCACTGACAGCAGCGAGCCTGACATGGGTTTCCAACTCAGGAACTGAGAGATCATGACTGGAGCCAAAGTCGGACGCTCAACCATCTGAGCCACTCAGGCGCCCCTCTTACGAGGTTTAAAGAACTTGTTGTTTGCAAAGCATTTAGAACTGTGCTTGGAGCATTGTGCAAGTGGTGGATTGAATTATCATTATCATCTGTCCTAAGGTGGTTTATCAAAGCAACTGTTTTGGACCCTGTTCTTCAGAAACCACAGGTAATCATGACAATTAGCAGAATCAATTTGGTGGCTTAGAAGAGTGTCCATTCGTTTCTTCTCCAGAAATTTTGAACAGATATTAAAAGAGGTTGGGTAGACTGAGTACTATCCAAACATTTAATGGTCAAATATTGCCATCCCCCCCCCCCACCCCGCCACACACACAAATGTAGCCATTTTGTAAGCAGAAAAAAGGGTCCACAGCAAAAGACCAGTTACTGGTGTTTGTTTTTTTTTAATTTTCATTTTCTAAAATGACAAGTCGTTTTAGGCCCCCAGCTATTTTCTGTACTCTATGCCCTACATGCCTTGGCACACTTCTTGTAGAACTTCCTACCAGGTGTCTGGATTACAAAGAAATGCAAGAACCTCAGCAGGTGAGGATTTTTAGGGAACAAAGGTTGCAAAAACTAAATCTCTGGCCCAACCATAGAAGAGAAAATCAGTGGTAAACAACTCAAAGTGCTGTTTCAAAAGTAAGCTAGGCCCTGCACTCTTTGCCCAAGATGAGACCAAGATTCGATCCTGTTTATGCTGGCTCTTGGAGCATGCACATAGTCCCTTCTCCATGTCTGACGTTTACTTCTGCTTTATTATAATATTAAAATCTCCTCGGGGCGCCTGGGTGGCTCAGTTGGATAAGCATCAGACTCTTAATTTTGGATCAAGTCATGATCCAGGGGGCCATGGGATCCAGCCTGGCAATGAGCTCTGTACTGAGCTTGGAGCCTGCTTTAGATTCTCTCTCTGTTTGTCTCTCTCTCCTCCTCCTTCTGTCCACTCCTTCATTTGTGCTCTAATATACAAAAATATATATTAAAATATAAGATCTCTATCTAAGGAAGAGCACAGACCTCATGAAAGTAACATGCAATGTATGTATAGGCCAGTTGCCTTAAGATGCATGCATGACCTATTCCCACCTCTGCATCGGATGACTAAACAGTCCCTTCTGAATATATTTATCCTAACCCTAAATAAAAGAAACCCACTCACCGCTTATTGGGAATTCAAGGCTTTGAGAGTTAATCCCTGCAATCTCCTTATTCACTGAAAATAAAACTTCTTTGTGACAATTCCGCTTGGGGCGGGGGATAGAGCGCGAACGAGCCAGATTCAGGGTTCGAACTCATGAACCGCCCAGATAAAGGGAGGATTTCTGGCAGGGGGATAAGAGAACTGTTTGACAAATGTTAGGCCTGCACATTGGACAGTAAAATTTGCTTTATGTGTAGTAAACTACATCTTAAAAAGTTTTTCAAAAGGAATGAAGTAGGGGGCGCTTGGGTGGCTCAGTCACTTAAGCATGGGGCTCTTGATTTCAGATCAGGTCATGATCTCACTGGTTGGTGAAGAGAGGCCATTTGGGGCCCTGTGCATGCACGCTCTCAAACTGAGATACCACCTCACACCGGTCAGAGTCGCTAAAATGAACAAATCAAGAGAATATAGATGCTGGCGAGGGTGTGGAGAGACGGACACCCTCCTACACTGTTGGTGGAAATGTAAACTGGTGCAGCTCCTCTGGAAAACAGTGTGGAGGTTCCTTAAAAAACTATCCATAGAACTCCCTTATGACTCAGCAATAGCCCTGCTAGGGATTTACCCAAGAGATACAGAAGTGCTGATGCATAGGAGCACATGTACCCCAATGTTCATAGCGGCACTTTCTACAATAGCCAAATCATGGAAAGAGCCTAAATGCCCATCACCTGATGAATGGATCAAGAAGATGTGGTATATATATATACAATGGAGTACTATATGGCAATGAGAAAGAATGAAATATGGCCATTTGTAGGAAAGTGGATGGACCTCGAAGGTGTCATGCTAAGCGAAATAAGTCAGGCAGAAAAGGATAGATACCATATGTTTGCATTTGTAGGTCTA
>NC_043715.1:53244890-53253119 GCF_006229205.1 Suricata suricatta
GACTACTGAATACTGAAAACGAACCATGGACTGAAGGGGGCGGGGGAGGGAGAGAGGGGGGTCATGGTCATGGTGGGGGGCACTTGTGGGGAGAAGCACTGGGTGTTATATGGAAACCAATTTGACAATAAACTATTAAAAAAAAGAAAAACTTAAAAATAAAAATAGAAAAAAATAAAAACATATTACAAATAAAGGAAGGAAAAAAACTTTAAAAAAAGGAATAAATTAGTGATACATGGCACAGGCTGGATGCATCTTGAAAACATTGTGCTAAGTAAAGGTCAGTCCCGACAGATGATAGATTCCGTTTATAGAAAATGTCCTGAGTGAGCAAATGTACGGAAACAGAAAGTAGGTTCCTGTTGTCCAGAGATGGGAAGAATGGGCTACTTAAGGTGATGGCTGAAGGCTATAAGGGTGTGTGTGTGTGTGTGTGTGTGTGTGTGTGTGTGTGTGTGTGTGTAAGAGTGGTGATAGAAATATTTAAAAAATGGTTGTGTTTATATGCGCACAGCTGTATGATAAAAACCACTGAACCCACTGTGCACCGTAGGTGGGGAATTGTACGTGAATGGTACCACAGTGCTGTCCCACAGCTGTTACAGAAAGATAAAGCTGCAGTACCTAGTTTAGATCTTACAAAGTGGGGCGTCTGGGTGGCTCAGTTGGTTAAGCGTCCAACTTCAGCTCAGGTCATGATCTTGCAGTTTGTGAGTTCAAGCCCCACGTCAGGTCCTGTGTCAACAGTTCAGAGCCTGGAGCCTGCTTTGGATTCTTGTCTCCCTCTCTCTCTCTCCCCCCTCCCTCACTTGCACTCTGTCTCTCCCTGAAAAATAAATAAACATTAAAAAAAAAAACTAAAATTTTACAAAGTAGAGGCACCTGGGTGACTCAGTTGATTAAGCATTTGACTCTTGATATCAGCTCAGGCCTTGACCTCAGGGTTGTAAGTTCAAGTCCAGCCTCCACATTGGGTATGGAACCTACTTAAAAAAAGTAAAAATCTTACAAAGTAGACTTCAGAAAACGTAGTACATACAAAGAGGAGTTGTACACTTTGAGGAAAGGATCAACTTACCAGTAAGTCATAACAGTCCTGAAGGTCTAACTACCATCAGAGCTTTAACATTTGTGGAGCAGAATATTGACAGCAGTGAAAAGGGAAATATGGAAACCCACAATTATGTACGGAGGTATCAACACCCTTCTCTCAGTCATTTACAGAATGAGTACATATACTCTGGGTTCTCTTCAGATCGTATAAATCTTTTACCTTTTACGGAATGAGCACACAAAAGACCATCAGGGATATGAACAACTTGAGCAATGCTACTAATCGTGGTGGCCTAAATGGAACATTTCACTACACAGTAGCAGATACACATTCTTTTCATCTACACGTGAAATATTCCACAAGCTAGACCAAATTCTGAGACATAAAACAAATCTAAACCAAGGAACGAAATTAGGCAGTCTTTGACCAT
Organism: Suricata suricatta; assembly: GCF_006229205.1. Lineage (NCBI taxonomy): Eukaryota > Metazoa > Chordata > Mammalia > Carnivora > Herpestidae > Suricata > Suricata suricatta. The sequence continues at coordinate 53,246,378 of NC_043715.1, forward strand.
AATGGAATGAAGCCAGCAGTCAGTAGCAAAAGATATTAGGGCATTCTCCTAAATACTCTGAACTCAGAAAACACATTTCTGAATAAACATGAGTCATAGTGGAAGTCTCCCATCGGGTTCCATCTTGAACTAATTTAATAAAAGTGGTACGTCTCCAACTTTGTGGGGTGCAGCTAGGGCGGTGTTCACAGGGAAACAAAGCATGATCTTGTATTGTGTAACTTTGTCAAGCTTCTTTCTTAATTTTAGGAGCTCTTATTATTTATTTTTCAAAGAAACCATCTATTTTCCATCAATCTTATTTCAATTTTGTTCCACAGATTGTACAGTAACAGCTTAGGACCACTCAGTTGTCGTTACTACCCGTTTGGTGGCCTGAGCAGTGGGAGCCGCACCCCAGTCTTCAGCGGGGTGCTGAGCACTCCGGTCTTCAGTGGGGAACTGCTGAAAAAACACAGAGGCACATGCCTGGCTGCAGAGCAGGCCTGGGACCACAGGTGGAGCAGCCATGAACTTGGGAGCCAGAGAAGTCTGTTCCTTGGTCAGTAGCTTTATTTATTTTACTAAAGTAAACGTTTATTTATTTTTGAGAAACAGAGTATGAGCAGGAGAGCGGAAGAGAGAGAGAAAGACACAGAATCTGAAGCAGGCTCCAGGCTCTAAGCTATCAGCAGACAGCCCGATGAGGGGCTGGAACCCATGTACCATGATATCATGACCTGGGATGAAGCTGGATGAGCCACCCAGTCACCCCAGTAGCTTTATTTATAAATTTCATCCAGTTTCCTATGTGGATGACCCTGTCATTTGTGAGGGAAGTGAGCTTTACTTAAAAAAAATTTTTTTAAATACTTATTTTTGAGAGAGAGAGAAAGAGACAGAGTATGCAAGGGGGAGGGGCAGAGAGCAAAGGAGACAGAATCTGAAGCAGGATCCGAGTTCTGAGTTGTCAGCACAGAGCCCAACACGGGGCTCGAACTCAGAGACCTCAGCCAACGTCGAAAGCTCAACCATCTGAGCCACCCAGGTGCCCCTGAGCTTTCTTCTTTTCCAAACTAGAGGCCTTTTATTTTTCTTCCCCCGATTGCCCTGACTAGCACAACCAGAACAATGTAGAATAGAAATGGAGAGGAATCCTAATTTTAATCCTGATATAAGAGCAGAGCATTCACTATTTCATTATTAAATAAAACATTAGCTATAGAGGCACCTGGGTGGCTCAGTCGGTTAAGCCTCTTGACTCTTGGTTTTCGGGCAGGTCATGATCTCACAGTTTTGTGAGCTTGAGCCCTGTGTGGCAGTGAGGAACCTCCTTTAAATTCTCTCTCCATCTCTCTCTCTGCCCCTCCCCCACTCACACTGTTTCTGTCTCTCTCTAAATAAATAAACCTAAATACATAATGTTAACTGTAGGTTTTCATTGATCTTCTTTATGAGGTTGAGGTTAAGGAAGCTCCCTTCTGTTACTAGTTTACTGGGAGTTTTTTTTTTTCTTCCAGAAATGGATGCTGGCGTTTGTCAAAAGCTTTTTGTGTGTCTATTGAGATATCATGGGACTCCATTTTAGTTTCTTAATGTGGTCAATTACATACCTGGCTTGAGTTGCGAATGTTCTACTAATCTTGCGTTCCTGGGATCAAGTACAGCAAAGCCTTCGGTTGCAAGTAACGTGTTCTGCGAGTGTTCCACAAGATGAGCAAACGTTTCTAATAAACTTTAACTTGATAAATGAGCGATGACTTGCAATACGAGTAGTACTTGATGCCAAATGTCACATGATCACAACTGGTTCTTCTCTTTCTCTCTCTCTTTGGGATTGTGGATGATTGTCAATGCAATGTCACATTTTCACGAAATCCTCAAAAGGAGGCAAAAGCAAGCGTCACTGGATAGGTTCCTTGTTAAAGGTGCACAAAAACAAAAAGATTCCATTGAGCCAATAGATGGCAGTGATTTCGTTAGTGATGGTGAAAGTTGTCCTACACAATAACCCTTCTCTCTCTCATCTCCCTCACACCAGCCCTGAAGATTTGCAAAGGTAAGTGCGTGTTAATTTGTTCATTTTCTTTGAATTTTGTACTTATTGTTTTGTATTACAGTATTGTAATCATGTTTATATGGATATTTTTGGGTTGTGGAACACATCACCTGAGTTTCCCTTATTTCTTATGGGGAAATTTGCTTTGTTACACAAGTGCTTTGGATTACAAGCCTGTTTCTGGAATGAATTATGCTCACAAACCAAGGTTTTACTGCACCTTGCATCAAAGATGTCTTATCTTTTAAAATACATTGTGGCATTTTATTGCTAATGTTGGGTTAGTGAGAGATGCTAATCTATAGGTTTCTTGTGATGGTTTTGGTGTCAGAGGAATGTTGGATTCAGAGGAAGGCTAGATTCACTTTCTGTTTAAATTTGGTTAGAGTGTGATAGGATCGGCTCGAATCTCATTCTCCCTCTCCCCGCCTGGTCGTGCAGTGACATCTACACACCCTGGGTCAGCCAGAGGTGTTTCCCAGACCAGGCGAACATGATCTGAGGCCTCAGAGTCCCTGGTGGGACCACACATATACACCAAGTGCCCCTTCTCTGCTCACTGTGGACTGGGGCCAGTTCTCAGATCTCAGTTCTGCTGCAAGAGCAGAAGCCAGCCCAGCCCCCACCTGACTTCACTGGACACCCTGGAGCAACATGACCAGGGAGCCCAGTTAAGAGAAGAGGAGGATCATCATTTCTGCGTGTGGGGCCCCAGAGTCCGTTTGAGTAGGTCCACAGGTTATTCATGTGTACATTAAAGTTAGAGAGGCCTTGCTTGACAAAGTGGTTCTCAGCGCTGATTTCCATTGTGATCCCTGGGTAGTGACAGGAACTACCATCCACTGTGTGCCGCCTCCAGTGATTCTGTCGTTTGGTCTTACCAGGGCCCCGAATCAGCACTGATTTAATAAAGTAGCTCAGGTAATCCTGCTGGGAGGCTAGGGCTAATCATTAATCACTGTGAAGCTCCTAGGGAGGTAGGAGTATTGAATTCAGACTGTAGTCTATGGGAAGTAAGGGGGGGGCCCTGCTCTCCAGGTGCTTTTTAAAAAAGTGTTCTGTTTTTCTTTTTCTCTTACAGTCTTTGGATGACATTTTGTGTATTATTTCGCAACTTGCTCATTTTGCTTCAGAGTCTATCATGTGATTTTTTCATGCCAAATGGAACTTAAAGGCCGTAATGCATAGTCAGTCACTCTCCTCTGGCAGGCGCCTGGTTCTCAGTTGTCCCCTACTATAAACAATAAAAACCTTATGCACCTGCCCTTATGTGGAGCGGTGCTTCGGATGCGATGCAGCACAGCGCAGAAGTGGGATTGCTGAGTTAAAGGGTGTGTATCTTAATTGAATTGGAGGTAAAATACATGCATCATAACATTGACCCTTTCAACCACTTTCAGGGTACAATGCTATGGCATGGAGTCTATTCATAACACTGTGCCACCGTCACCATTGTCTTGGTCCACGATGTTTTCATCACTGCAAAAGGACCTCCCATACTCATTAATCAGTTCACTCTATTCCCTCTTTCCCCAACCATGGGAACTATTAATATAATTTCTGCCTCTATGAATGTGACTATTCTGTATATTTCCTATAATGGAGTCACATAAAGTGTGGCCTTTTGTTTCTAGCTTCTTTCCCTTAGCGTACTGTTTTCCAGATTCATCCATGTTGTACTGCTTATAAGTGTTTTATTCCTTTGTATAGCTGAAGAGCTTTCTCACTGTGAGTTTAAATGATGTTTTCTTTCCACCTTTCTTTGACTATTATGAATAATGTGAACCTTCTTGTATCCTTTTTGTTTCAGCACCTTTTTCAGTTCTGTTTTATTTTTGTGGAGGTATAGTTGGCATACACTGTTATATTGGTTGTAAGTGTACAGCATAATGATTGGATATTTGTGTATATTGCAAAATGGTCACCACTGTAAGTCTAGTTAAGATCTGTCATCATATTGTTTGCAAATTTTGTTGTGTGTGATGAGAACTTCTAGGATCTTCTGTCTTAGGCACTTTTAAATGTTCACTATGGTATTATTAACCATAATTACCTTGCTGTACATTTCATCTCTTTGTCTTATTTATTTTATACCTGGAAGTTTGTATCTTTGATGTCCTTCACCTTTCTTTCTCTGAGAGAGAGAGAAAAAGAGAGAGAGAGAGAGAGAGAGCGAGCGCAAGCAGGGAAGAGCTGCAGAGGAAGAGAGAGAGAATCTTAAGCAGGCTCCATACTCAGTGTGAAATCATCCAGTATTTGTCCCCTGTGTCCGACTTGTTTGATATAGCATAATGTTTTCTAGGTTCATCCACGTCGTGGCCTATATCAGGATTTTGTTCTTTTAAAAGGCTGAATAATATTCCTGTGTGTGTGTGTGTGTGTGTGTGTGTGTGTATAATATATACCGCACCCAATAATTTGTCCATTCATTGATAGACATTTTGTTTCCATGTTTTGGCTATTGTGAAGAATACTGCTTTGGGCATTGGTGTAAAATATACTTGAATTCCTGCTTTCCGTTTTTTTGGGTATATACCCAGAAGTGAAATTGCTGGATCACATGGTAGTTTTATGCTTAATTTTGTGCTATGTTCTACAGCAGCTGCACCATTTTTCATTTCCACAAGCAATGCTCATTTGTTCAAATTTTTCTACATTCTCACCAGGACTTTTTGTTTTGTTTTGTTTTTGCTTTTGTAAGTAGCAATTCTAATGGGACTGACTCACTGTTTTGATTTGCATTTCCTTGTTAACTAATGGCATTGAGTGTCATTTCATGTGCTTACTGGCTATCTGTATATTGTTTTAGAGAAATATCTGTTTAATCTTTTAGCCACTTAAAAAATGTTTAATGTCAGTGTTGAGCCAAGATGGCAGAGAGGAAGGGAGCTCTGTAAACTCCGTCTGCCCCATCGATCGAACTGAGAAGGATATTACTCTCATCTGCAAAAGCGGAAGGAGAAAATACGGACTCCAGAAAGAATAGAACCTGAAGGATACCTGAATGAGTGAGTGCGAACTGGGGAGATCTGAAAACAGGCCAGTCCAGGATGGGCAGGGGAGGCAGGATCCCCAGCCCAACGCGGGGCAAGCGCGCAGAGCCCAAGAGACAAAGGGAAGAGACAGAGAGTCTGAACAGTCTCATAGTACTGTCTCTGGGGAAGAGGTACTGTCTCTGGGGAAGAGGTAAAGAACATTTGGCTGCGCTTGGAGAGAGAATCCCACTCCATAGATAACTGCTGGGTAGCTGGAATCCCGAGTCCAGGTGGTGCAAAAGAAGGAACAGCTTCCAGCCCTAAGCCATCTCCACAGCAGGGAAGCAGCAGAAGCAGCTGCAGTGGCGGCGGTGGCCCGGTGAGAAGCGGCCGGGGTTGTGCACTTTGAGAGGCGCCTGCGGCAGTGGCGGCGAGCCTTGGTGCAGTGAGAGGCAGCAGCAGCGGCGCCCCAGCAGCGGCTGCGCCAGGGGCACGTGCACCTCGAACTCGGTTTTGGGAACGGGACCACACACCTCATTTCCATGGCGCATCTCGCCCCCTGCACTAGTGTGCAGATCCTGAATCCCGGGTGCCCACAGGAAAAAATAGGGCCCACACCTTCGGGACCCCCAACGGGGAGTCGGCAGTGGGTGGAGGCCTGGGCGCGTGCTGGGCTGCAGGAGCTCCCAGCTCATTTCCAGCAGCGCACAGCGCCATGAGCAACAGCTACCTGAAGCCAAGAGAGTCTCAATTTTTTTTTTCTCCTTCCCCCATTGCAATTGCCATCCTGGCTGGGGGTGGGGACTCCGCAGCTGGGCCTGTGAAGGTGCACACTTTACCTACTGCTGCTCATTTTGCCTCAGGCAGGGGCAGCCGAAATCCCTGCCTGAGCCAAGACAAACTGATTCCTCCCCCTAAGAAGCCAGCCACCAAAACTAATATATTTCATCTGTGGTAGCGCAAACGTGCATGGACTGGAACTTTGAATCAAGGCGGATCTTGAAAATACAACTCTGCTCAACTGCGGCCCAAGTAGATCAGACTCATTAGAGTGGCCTACAGTGCCTAGCTCAGCTGAGCTTGGCTTGCCGCCATTCTAATCTCCAGAGACACCAAGGCAGAGCCTCTGAGAACAGCCTCCGAGACCTACCACATCAAACCAAGCCTGTCCACAAGGGGGAGGTGCTGCTCTTTTTTTAAAAAAATTTTTTCTTTCTCCACTTTTTTCGTACTTATTTCTTTGTTATTATTACCGTTTTTTTGTTTTTTCTTTTTCTTTACTTAAATCTGTTAAATTATTACTCCTCATTTTCCTTTCTCCCTTCTCCCTTACTTTTTCACCTTCTAGCAACCCAGATATTTTCGCCTGTATCTCATCCTTACCTCTCCCCTCAACTGCTCATACACTTTTAAACTGTCTACTGTCCTTTGTAGTCTCCGACCCCTTCTATATTTTTTATTATTTTTTTATTTTTTCTCTTTTCTTCTTTCTCTTTTCTTTTTATTTTCTCTTCTTCTCTTCTTTTTGTCTCTTTCCTTTCCATTTTCTATCTTTTCTTTCCCCCTTTTTATGTGTTTCTTTGTTTGATTTGTCTGTGTGTATGTGTGCTTCTGTTCGCTCTGTGTGTGTCTGTCTGTTTTCCTTCCTAGGACCGCACCAAGAAACAAGCCAAAGTGTGCAAGAAGGCGAGCCCCAAATATTGCAGAGTAGGGAAATAAAATACTCACA
>NC_043715.1:53253219-53258447 GCF_006229205.1 Suricata suricatta
GAGGGTGTCATGCTGAGTGAAGTAAGCCAGGCAGAGAAGGACAGAAACCATATGTTTGCACTCATAGGTCTAACAGGAAAACAAGAGAGACCTAATGGAGAACCAGGGGGAGCGGAGGAGGGAGAGAGAGTTGGGGGAGAGAGAGGGATGCAAAACTTGAGAGACTATTGAATGCTGAAAATGAACTGAGAGTTGAAGGGGAAGGGGGAGGGGGGAAAAGAGGTGGTGGTGGTGATGGTGGAGGGCACTTATGGGGAAGATCACTGGGTGTTGTATGGAAAACAATTTGACAATAAAATATTAAAAATGTTTAATGTCTGTTTATTTAATAGTTTATTGTCAAATTGCTTTCCATGTAACATCCAGTGCTCTTCCCCACGAGTGCCCTCCTCCATTTGTCAAAAATTAATTGACCGTACATTTGTGGGCCCAGCTCTGGATTCTTTATTCTATTCCATTGGTCTATGTGTCTGTTTTTGTGCCAATACCATACTGTCTTGATGATGACAGCTTTGGATTAGAGGGTAAAGTCTGCGATTGTGATGCCTCCCATTTTGGTTTACTTCTTCAATATAACGTTGGCTAATTGGGGTCTTTTGTGGTTCCATACGAATTTGAGGATAGTTTGTTCTAGCTTTGAAAAGATTGCTGGTGAAATTTCGATGGGAATTGCATTGAATGTGTAGATTGCTTTGGGTAGTAATGACATTATCACAATGTTTATTCTTCCGATCCATGAGCATGGAATGTTTTTCTATTTCTTGGTGTCTTCTTCAATCTCTTTCATAAGTTTTCTGTAGTTTTTTCATATAGGTCTTTTACATCCTTGGATAGGATTACTCCTAGGTATTTTATGGTTTTTCGTGCAGTTGTGAATGGGATCAGTTTCTTGATTTCTCTTTCTGTTGCTTCATTATTGGTGTATAGGAATGCAACCGATTTGTTTATATTGATTTTGTATCCTGCAACTTTACTGAATTCATTGATCAGTTCTAGGACGCTTCTGGTGGAGTCTGCCGGGTTTTCCATGTAGAGTATCATGTCATCTGTGAAAAGTGAAAGTTTGACTTCTTCATTGCCGATTCTGATGCCTTTTCTTTCCTTTTGTTGTCTGATTGCTGATGCTAGGACTTCCAGCACTATGTTAAACAACAGTGGCAAGAGCGGGCACCCCTGTCATGTTCCTGATCTCAGGGGGAACGCTCTCAGTTTTTCCCCATTGGGGATTATATTAGCTGTGGGCTTTTCATAATGGCTTTTATAATGTTTAGGTAAGTTCTTCTATTCCGACTTTCTCAAGGGTTTTTATTAAGAAACGGTGCTATATTTTGTCAAATGCTTTTTCTGCATCTATTGACAGGATCATATGGTTTTTATCTTTTCTTTTGTTAATGGGATGCATCACATTGATGGATTTGCAAATATTGAACCAGCCCTGTATCCCAGGAATGAATCCCACTTGATCATGATGGATAATTCTTTTTATATGCTGTTGAGTTCATTTTGCTAGTATTTTGTTTAGTATTTTTGCATCTGTATTCATTAAGGATATTGGCCTGTAGTTCTCTTTTTTTGCTGGGTCTCTGTCTGGTTTGGGTATCAAGGTGATGCTGGCTTCGGAGAATGAGTTTGGAAGCTTTCCGTCTATTTCTATTTTTTGGAATAGTTTGAGAAGAATGGGTATGAGCTCTGTTTTAAATGTCTGGTAGAATTCCCCTGGGAAGCCATCTGGCCCTGGGCTCTTATTCATTGGGATATTTTTGATAACGGATTCAATTTCATCACTGGTTTTGTCTATATTCATGCTTTCTATCTCTTCTTTTAGTTTTGGTAATGCATGTGCATTTAAGAATTTGTCGATTTCTTCTAGGTTGTCCAGTTTGTTGGCATATAATTTTTTATAATAATCTCTGATGATTGCTTATATTTCTAAGAGATTGGTTGTAGTACATCCTTTTCATGATTTTGTCTATCTGGCTGCTTTCTCTTTTCTTTCTAAGAAGCCTGGCTAGAGGTTTTTTTCATTTTGTTTATTTTTTCAAAGATTTCATTGATCTGCTCGACCGTCTTTTTGGATTTTATATTGTTTATTTCTGCTCTGATATTTATTATTATTTTTTCTTTTGCTGGGTTTAGGGTGTTCTTGCTGTTCCATTTCTAGTTTGAGTAGGTGCTCTGTTCGATTTTGAATTTGCACTTTTTCTACTTTCTTGTAATACGCCTGGATTGCAATATCCTTTCCTCTTAGGACTGTCTTTGCTGCATCACAGAGGTTTTGGATTGTTGTATTTTCTTTTTCATTAGTTTCCATATATTTTTTTATTTCTTTTCTAATTGCCTGATTAGCCCAATCATTCTTTAGTAGGGTGGTTTTTAACCTCCACAATTTTGTAGGTTTTCCAGACTTCTTCCTGTGGTTAATTTCAAGTTTCATGGCATTATGATCTGAATGTGTGCATGGTGTGATCTCTGTTCGGTTATACTTATGGAGGGCTGCATTATGCCCCAGTATGTGATCTATCTTGGAGAATGTGCCATGTGCACTTGAAAAGAAGGTGAATTTCCTAACTTCAGGATGCAGAGTTCTAAATATATCAATTCCGTCTGTTCCAATGTGTCGTTCAGGTCCATTGTTTCTTTAGTGATTTTCTGTCTGGTTGATCTATCCATTGCTCTCAGTGGAGTATTAAAGTCTCCTGCAATTAGTACATTCTTACCAATAAGATTGTTTCTATCTGTGATTAATTGTTTTATGTTTTTGGGCACCCCTGAATTTGGCGCATAGATGTTTATTATTGTTAGCTCTTCCTGATGGAGAGGTCCTGTAATTATTATATAATGTCCTTCTTCATCTCTTGTTACTGCCTTTACTTTAAAGTCCAGTTTGTCTGATATAAGTATGGCTACTCTGGCTTTCTTTTGGCTCCTAGTCTCATGATAGATATTTTTCCATCCTTTACTTTCAACCTGAAGTTAGCTTCAGGTCTAAAATGAGTCTCTTGTAGACAGCAAATAGATGGGTTTTGTTTTTTTTAATCCATTCTGCTACCCTGTGTCATTTGGTTGGAGCATTCCGTCCATTTAAATTCAGTGTTATTATTGAAAAATATGGGTTTAGAGTCATTGTGTTCTCCCTAGAATTCATGTTTATAGTGGTGTCTCTGGCACCTTGTATTCTTTGCAAAATGTCCCCCTTAGGATTTCTTGTAGGACTGCTTTTGTGGTCCTGAATTTCTCAATTTTTGTTTATTTGGGAATACCTTTATCTCTTCTTCTATTTTGAATGACAGGCTTGCTGGTTAAAGGATTCTTGCACGTTTTTTTCTGTTCATCACATTAAAGATTTCCTGCCATTCCTTCCTGGCCTGCCAGGTTTCATTAGATAGGTCTGTAACCACTCTGATAGGTTTCCCTTTGTATGTGAGGGCCCTTTTCTCCCTAGCTGCTTTCAGAATTCTCTATCTTTATATTTCGCCAGTTTCACTATGATATGTTGGGCCAAAGGTCGATTCAAATTACGTCTTAAGGGGGTTCGTTGTGTCTCTTGAATTTAAATGTCTATTTCTTTTCCCAGATTCGGGAAATTCTCAGTTATAAGTTGGTCTCGTATTCCTTCAGGACCTTTCTCTCTTTCTTCCCTTCAGGAATTCCCACGATATGGATGTTGTTTCGTTTGATTGTATTACTCAGGTCTCGAATTCTCCTTTCCTGCTCCTGGATCAATTTCTCTCTCTCTCTCTCTCTCTCTCTCTCTCTCTCTCTCTCTCTCTCTCTCTCTCTTTTGGCTTCCTCTTTTGCAGTAACTATGTCTTCTAATTTACCTATTCTTTTCTCTGTCTCTTCAATACTTGAGGCGGCCGCCTCCATTTTATTATTCCCCTCATTTTACCCTTTTTAAACTCATCACTCCTATTTTCAAAGTTCCTAGTCATTGTCTCAGTTGCTTCTCTGATGCTTTTTTCAACCCCAGCAATTAATTTTATGACAGGTTTTTTAAAATGCTTGTTCTTTTTTGTTGTTTCGATCTGTTTTTAGCAGTTCTGTGTCTGTGACTTCTTCCTGTAGAGGGGAGAGTTCCTTTGTTTTGTCACTTTGGCTAGTTTTCTGTCTCTTGTCAGTTTTAAAAAGCTCGTTGTGCACTGTGCACCTGTTAGTATTGCTCTATTAAAGGAGGCTTAGTGACTGTCCAGGGCTGTTGTTTCAGGAAATATTCTTTTAATGGTGTCTCTCAGTTTCTCTTGTGCCTTTGATTATTTTATTTCCCTACTCAGCGGTATTTGGGACTGCCCGTCATGCGCACTTTGGCTTGTTTCTTGGAGTAGCCCTGACAAATAAAACAGACAGACAAACACAGAGGGAACAGAAGCAGGCAAACGCACAAACCACATCTTCTTGGTCCATTCATCAGTTGATAGATATTTAGGCTCTTCCCGTGATTTGGCTATTGTTGACAATGCCACTATGAACATTGGGGTACATGTGCCCCTATGCATTAGCACTTCTGTATCCCTTGGGTAGTTCCCCAGTAGTACTTTTGCTGGGTTATAGGGGAGTCTCACTGATAGTTTTTTGAGGAACCTCCACACTGTTTTCCAGAGTGGCTATACCAGTTTACATTCCCATCATCAGAGTAGGAGGGTGCCTGTGTCTTCACATCCTGGCCAGCATCTATAGTCTCTTGATTTGTTCATTTTAGTTACTCTGTCCAGCATGAAGTGGTATCTGAGTGTGGTTTTGATTTGTATTTCCCTGATGATGAGTGATGCTGAGCATCGTTTCATGTGCCTGTTGGCCATTTGGATGTCCTCTTTGGAGAAATGCCTATTCATGTCTTCTGCCCATTTTTTCACTGGATTATTTGTTTTTTGGGTGTGGAGTTTAATGAGTTCCTTGTAGATTTTGGATACTAGTCCTTTATGCCATTTGCCACTATCTTTTCCCGTTCTGTTGGTGTCCTATTGGTTTTTTTTTTAATTGTTTCCTTTGCATTGGAGAAGTTTTTATCTTGATGAAGTTCTAACAGTTTATTTTTTTCTTGATTCCCTGTCTTTGGGGATGTGTCCAGTAGGAGGTTGCTGTGATTGAGGTCAAGGAGGCTGTTTCCTGCTTTCTCCTCAAGGGTTTTGATGGTTTCCTGTGGTGTTACATCAGGTACTTCATCCATTTTGAGTTTATTTTTGTGTATGGTGTAAGAAAGTGGTCTAGTTTCATTCTTCTGCATATTGCTC
>NC_043715.1:53258547-53260445 GCF_006229205.1 Suricata suricatta
TCCTCAAGGGTTTTGATGGTTTCCTGTGGTGTTACATCAGGTACTTCATCCATTTTGAGTTTATTTTTGTGTATGGTGTAAGAAAGTGGTCTAGTTTAATTCTTCTGCATATTGCTCTCCAGTTGTCCCAGCACCACCTGTTAAAGAGGCTGTCTTTTTTCCATTGGATATTCTGTCCTTCTTTGTCGAAGATTAATGGACCGTACATTTGTGGGCCCAGTTCTGAGTTCTCTGTTCTTTTCCATTGGTCTGTGTGTCTGTTTTTGTGCTAATAACATACTGTTTTGATTATGATAGCTTTGTAGTAGAGGCTAGAGTCTGGATTGTGATGCCTTCCATTTTGATTTTCTTCTTCAATTTTATTTTGGCTCTTTGGGATCTTCTGTGGTTTTATACGAATTTTAGGGTACTTTATTCTAGCTTTGAGAAGAATGCTGGTGCAGTTTTGATGGGGATTGCATTGATTGTGTAGATTGCTTTGGGTAATAATGACATTGTAACAATGGTTATTCTTTCGATCCATGAGCATGGAACGTTTTTCCATTTTTTTGTTTCTTCTTCAATTTCTTTCAGAAGTTTTCTATAGTTTTCATTGTACAGATCTACATCTTTGGTTAGGTTTTCTCCTAAGTATTTTATGATTTTTCATTCAATTGTGAATGGGATCAGTTTCTTGATTTCTCTTTCTGTTGCTTCATTATTGGTGAATAAAAATGCAACTGATTTCTATAGATTGGTTTTGTACCCTGAGACTTTGCTGAATTCATGGATTAGTTATAGTAGGCTTCTGGTGGAGTCTATTGGGGTTCCCATGTAGATTATCATGTCATCTGTGAAAAGTGAAGCTTTGACTTTTTCTTTGCCAGTTGCGATGCCTTTCATTTCCCTTTGTTGTCTGATTGCTGATGCTAGGACTTCCAGCAGTAGGAGAGTGGACATCCCTGTCGTGTTCCTGATCTCAGAGGATAGTGCTCAGGTTTTTTTCCCCATTGAGGATGACTTTAGCTGTTAGCTTTTCATAAATGGCTTTTATGATATTTATGTAAGTTCCTTCTATACCGACTTTCTCGGGTTTTTTTTTTTTCTAAGAAAGTATGCTGTATTTTGTCAAATGCTTTTTCTGCATCTATCGACAGGATCATATGGTTTTTGTCTTTCCTTTTGTTAATGTGATGTATCCCATTGATGGAGTTGTGAATATGGAACCAGCCCTGTATCCCAGGAATGAATCCTACTTGATGATGGTGGATAATTCTTTTTATATGCTGTTGAACTTGATTTGCTAGTATCTTGTGGAGGATTTTTGCATCCATATACATCAAAGTTATTGGTCTGTAATTCTCTTTTTTTGTCTGGTCTCTGTCTGGTTTGGGAATCAGAGTGATGCTGGCTTCGGAGAATGAGTCTGGAAGTTTTTCTTCTATTTGTATTTTTTGGAATAGCTTGAGAAGAATGGATATTAACTCTGCTCTAAATGTCTGGTAGTATTCCCCTGGGAAGCCGTCTGGCCCTGGACCCTTATTTGTTGGGAGATTTTTGATAACTGATTCGATTTCTTCGCTGGTTATGGGTACCTCAGATTTTCTGTCTTTTCCCATTTGAATTTTGGTAGTGCATGTGTGTTTAGGAATTTGTCAATTTCTTCTAGGTTGTCCAGTTTGTTGCCGTGTAATTTTTCATTGTATTCCCTGGCTATTGCTTGTACATCTGAGGGATTGGTTGTAATAGATCCATTTTTCATTTGTGGTTTTTTTCTATTTGTGTATTCTCCTTTTTTTTTTTTTTTTTGACTGAGGAACCTGGGTAGAGGTTCATCAATTTTGTTTATTTTTTCAAGAACCCAACTCTTGGTTTCATTGACCTGTTAAACTGTTTTTTTTTTAAATTCTATATTGTTT
>NC_043715.1:53260545-53261713 GCF_006229205.1 Suricata suricatta
GCTTCAGTTTAAAGTCTTTTCTTAAAGACAGCATATCTAATTTTATGGAGAAGGCTAAGTTCATAACACAGGAGATCCTGATAGTGTCAGCTCATGGGAATCAGCAGAAACTCCTAGGAAAACATTACCCTTTCAAGGCTGTGGTACTCGAAGACTAATAGACAAGATTTCAGAGGGTTAAAGCAAAACCCAGCAAATAGCTAGGCCATGTGTAGAATAGAAAGAGATCCCAAAGAATATAGTTACATGATAAGAGAAAGAATATGAAGTAAATGGATGTCAGGAGAAGAGCAGAGAGATCAAGTAGCCCCTCCAAAGTGAGAAATGATGAGATGAATAGTGTGGACACTGTTGTAATTTTTCTGTGCTATCTTGACACAGTTGTCTGGCACTGGTTAGAGGCCAGTCATTTCTGCCTTGCTGAGCAGCTGATGAAGTCCACACGTGAAACCACAATGAGCTGTGGAGCACTGTGCCTTGTTCCCTTCCTCACCAAATCTCTTCAGCCCCATGGAAGCCTTGCAAACCAACCACCTTCCAAGTACAGTAACAGTGAAAATCAACAACCTAGAAGCCACTGCAGGAGGCAAGACATGTTCTATAACTCCCCAAATACCATCTGCACAGAATTTTTACACATTAACCTATCTGCTAGTTTCTGATATATATATATATATTCCTTTGATTTTTCTCTATTGATATCATTGTCAGTTTGATAACATGTGCATGTCCGTAACCTTGAGAATTCCTCAAATAGAGGCAGTGGCAATTGATTAACCCTGTAATGCTTGCAAAATGGGCAGTGTATGTGTGCTTGATGGAGTGGGGTAAGAGAGAAGCACAGAGAAACTGGGAGATTAGGATGACAGGGTATAGAGACTCTGGGTGTAGGGTATAGAGAGCATGGAAGAAGGGATAAGGCAGGGGGATAAAAGGCAAAGGGGAATTAAATGTTGCTTGTAAGTTACAGTGCAAAGCCAGGTTTAAGATCATAAAGGGATAAAGTGTGCAGGGAACTCAAAATCAAAGAGATATTGGAATTGAGAGGAAAAGGAATACAGGGTGTACTGGGAACAAGGGGAATAATGGCATAGAGAGCTGAGGGTCAAATATAGTAAAAAAAAATCTAAAAGCTAAATTTATGAACTTTCAGAGAAAATACAAGAGT
>NC_043715.1:53261813-53268346 GCF_006229205.1 Suricata suricatta
GGGAAGAGGGAAAGAGAGTTGGGGAGAGAGGGACGCAAAACTTGAGAGACTATTGAATGCTGAAAATGAACTGAGCGTTGAAGGGGAAGAGTGAGGGGGGGAAGAGGTGGTGGTGATGGAGGAGGGCACTTGTGGGGAAGAGCACTGGGTGTTGTATAAGTACCGCGCGCTAACCGATTGCGCCACTGGAGCTCCAAGAGCACTGGGTGTTGTATGGAAACCAATTTGTCAATAAGCTATTTAAAAAAAAAATCAATTAGGTGAATAGTGGGGACACTGATATAATCCTTCTGTGCTGTCCTGACCCAGCTGTCTGTCCCTGGTTAGAGGCAAGTCATTTCTGCCTTGCTGAGCAGCTGATGAAATCCACACGTGAAACCACAGTGAGCCGTGGAGCACTGTGCCTTGTTTCCTTCCTCACCCAATCTTTTCAGTTCTACAAAAGACTTGCAAACCAACCACCCTGCAAGTACAACAGTAAAAATCAATAAACCAGCAGCCACTGCAGGAGGAAAGAAATGCTCTAGAACTCTCCAAAAGCCCAACTGCACAGAAGTTTTACGCATTAACCTATCTGCTAGTTTCCCAGAAATATATATTCTCTTGGTTGTTCTCTATTGATATCATTGTCAGCTTAATATATGTGCACGTCCTTACCCTTGAGAATTCCTCAGATAGAGGCTGTGGCAATTGATTAACCCTATAGTGCTTGCAAAAGGGACAGTGTATATGTGCTTGATGGAGTGGGGTAAGAGAGAAACACACAGGAACTGGGAGATTAGAATGACATAGAGTCTGGATGTGGGGTACAGAGTACGTAGAAGAAGGGATAAGGCAGGGGGATAAAAGGCAAAAGGGAATTAAATGTTGCTTATAAGTTACAGTGCAAGGCCAGGTTTAAGATTATAAAGGACAAAATGTGCAGGGAACTCAAAATCAAAGGGTTATTGGGATTGAGAGGAAAAAGTATACAGGGTGTACTGGGAACAAGGAGAAGAATGGCATGGAGAAGTAAGGGTCAAATATAGTAAAAAATCCTAAAGCTAAATCTATGAACTTTAAAAGATAATACAAGAGTCCATATTGATGAGCTTGGACTTTATCGTGCTTTCCTAGACATGATAGTGAAACCACAAACAAGAGAAAAAATAAGGAAAAATTAACTTTATCAATATTTTAAAAAAAAACGTTGTCCATCAAAAAACACTATCAAGAGAGTGAATGGCACCTCAGAAGATGGGGGGAAATATGTGTCAATCACACATCTGATAAGAGAGCCATATCCATGATATAAAGGACTGTATAACTCAACAAGACAGAAGCCCTAATAAAAATGGCTAATGGATGACGTAGATATTTCTTTAAAACAATACTCAGAGATGAACAAAGACACAAGAAAGGATGCTCAATGCCATGAGTCATCAAGGAAATTCAAATCAAGACCTCAGTGACACACATCCATTAGAAACTTCAATAGAAAAATAAACAATAAGTTGCTGGTGAGACTGTAGAGAAATTGGAACTAGCTATGGTAACATTATAACTAGACTTCCTGTGGTGATCACGTTGTAATGTATCCAAATATCAAATCAAGATGTGGCATGTGATGGTGGGTTATGATGGAGAAGAAGTAGGGAGTTCCGTATTTCCCACCCATGTCTCTCAAAAAAAGAGGGGCTGAAGCCAAAGGTCTCTGAACAAGAGTCTGGGAAGAAAAGAGACGGAGTCCACTAAGAAGACAGCCTCAGAGGTGCGTGATTGCAAACTGAGAAAGATAAAAATGAGCTGGGACACGGAGGCATGGATGGAAAGGAGACCCTTTTGCAGAAAGACAAATGGAAGAGAAAGACGAGCTTGGGAATTGTTGAAATGTACCTGGAGAAGAGGAAAACCTCAGCCTGGGGCAGAGAGGGGGCTTATCATCCCATCTCTAACTGCAGGGCTTTCAGAGAGAGATCCTGTCTTTAACTGTGGAGCTTTCTTTATGTGGGTGCCCCACTTCCAGAAATTCCCTCCAGGATAGACAATACACAAGGGACGCAGTCAGCATCAGGAGGAACTGGTCCCTTGCTTGATCCCCTGCCAGGAAGCGGCCCTGCCTTGCGGGATTACACTACAGGCATCATCATCAATGAGTGACACACAGTGAGAGCTTGGAACATCGCTGGGTGTGGGACACAGGCCCACATGGCTGTGCCAGTGGCACAGTGAGAATGGATCCAAAGGAGTGATTTGGGACATCTGGTTCTAGGACAAGGGACTGGGGGGGGGGGGTCGCCATTTTTCTCCCTACAACCACCAAGGCGGGGCCTCAGGAATCGGCCCTCAGGACCCACAGCGGAAGTGGACGTGCCTACACCAAACCATATCCATCTGCGCTGGTACCTGCTTTCCCTTTCTTTTTTTTTTATAGTTAATTGTCAAATTGGTTTCATATAACACCCAGGGCTCTTCCCCACAAGTGCCCACCTCCATTACCACCACCTCTTTTCCCCCTCCCCCTCCCCCTTCAACCCTCAGTTCGTTTTCAGTATTCAATAGTCTCTCAGGTTTTGTGTCCCTCTCTCTCCCCTGGTACCTGCTTTTTCTATGGGAGCCAGATAGATGCTGTGGAAACAGACAGCCCTTTCCCCAAGACCAGCACTGCTGCATTGCCAGGATTAACTCCAGATCAATTCTTCCTATTCAGATATACTCTCCCTTTTCTCAAACTTCTCTCTCCCCTTCCTGTGGGCTGGTAATTCTGCTTATAGGTTTGATTAAACAGACATATTAATCCATTCTCTTGATGCATGTTCTATACCTCCTTCTTTACCTTCCTTTACCTCTCTCTCTGAAATAATCAGACTATATAGCACATAGCACATTCTCTAGGTAATATTATCTTCGTTTTTTCTCCTAGCCTCCTGCTGTATTCTCCTTTTCCTCTCTCTGGATTAAGCCTTTTAGTATCTGCCTGGTCAATGTTCAATTTCTCTTTCTCCCCAGCCCTGTCTTTCTCTCTTTGTATGTATTCTTCCATTAGCACTGCCTCCACTCTGCTCTTTATTTGTAGCTGGGATTTCTAATTTTATGCTTTTAGACTGTCTTTTGTCTTCTGTTGTTGTTGTTGCTGCTGCTGTTATTGTTGCTTTGTGTGTTTGTTTGTTTGCATGTTTTTGTTCCCTGTTTCCCTTCCAGGGCTACCTCAAGGAACAAACCAAAGCACACATGGTGGAGAGTCCAAAGTATCACTATGAGTAGAGAAATAAAATAACCAAAGTCACAACATGAGAGACCAAGGGACACCCTTAAAAGAATACTTCCTGAATGGCCAGGTTCTGGACAGTCTGTGAGCCTCCGTTAATATAGCAATACTCACAGGTACAAAGCACATAACAAGCTTGAAAAACTTACAAGAGACAGAAAGGTAGCGAAAATGGAAGAACTCTCCTCTAAAGAAATTCTAGGAAGAAACGACAGCTAAATAATTGTTCAAAACAGATATCAACAATATAACTGACCAAGAATTTAGAACAATAGTCATAAAATTAATCACTGGGCTTGAATAATGCACAGAAGACAGCAGAGATTCTATTGCTGTAAAGATCATGAATCTTAAAAATAGTTAAGATGATTTAAAGAATGAACAAATCAAGAGAATATAGATGCTGGTGAGGATGTGGAGAAACAGGCACCCTCCTACACTGTTGGTGGGAATGCAATCTGGTGCAGCCTCTCTGGAAAACAGTGTGGAGGCTCCTCAAAAAACTATCCATAGAACTCCCCTATGACCCAGCAATAGCACTGCTAGGGATTTACCCAGGGGATACAGAAGTGTTGATGCATAGGAGCACATGTACCCCAATGTTCATAGCGGCACTTTCTACAATAGCCAAATCATGGAAAGAGCCAAAATGTCCATCAACTGATGAATGGATCAAGAAGACGTGGTGTATATGTGTGTGTGTGTATATATATATATACACACACACACACACACACACACACACACACACACACAATGGAGTACTACATGGCAACGAGGAAGAATGAAATCTGGCCATTTGTAACAAAGTGGATGGACCTCGAGGGTGTCATGCTAAGCAAAATACGTCAGGCAGAGAAGGATAGATACCATATGTTTTCATTCATAGGTCTAACAGGAGAGACCTGGCAGGGGACCATGGGGAGAGGAAGGGGGAAAGAGATCAAGGGAGGGTGTGGGACACAGATTATGGGAGACTATTGAATACTGAAAACGAACCATGGACTGAAGGGAGAGGGGGAGGGAGGGAGGGAGGGGGATGATGGTCATGTGAGGGGCACTTGTGGGGAGAAGCACTGGGTGTTATATGGAAACCCATTTGACAATAAACTATTAAAAAATAAAAAAACAAAAAAATTAAAAAGTACAGCAAATAAGGCAAGAAAAAAAACCAAATTTTATAAATGTGGTGCAAAATAAAATGGACATGGCCACTGCACGGATTGAAGAGGCAGACAGGAGAAGAGGTGAATTAAAAGACACAATTATAGAAAAAGGGGAAGCTGAGAAAAAGGGAGACAAATTGATTTAGAAGTACAAAAGGAGAATTCGAGAACTGAGTGATGCAATCAAATGGAACAATATCCCTATCATAGGAATTCCAGAAGAAGAAGAAGAAAAAGAAAGAGGCTGAATGAGGTACATCAACGAATCATAGTCAAGAATTCCCCCAGTCCAGTGAAGGAAACAGTCACTGAAATCCAAGAGGCACAGAGAACTCCCATCAGACATTACTTGATTCGATCTTCTGCATGACATATCATAGTGAAAGTGGAAAATATAAGGATAAAGAGAGAATTCTGAAAGCAGCTAGAGATAAAAGGGCCCTAACATACAAATGGAGACATATCAGGGTGCTTACAGACCCATCTACTGAAACCTGGCAGGCCAGAAAGGAATGGCAGGAAATCTTCAATGTGATGAACAGAAAAAATATACAGCCAAGAATCATTTATCCAGCGAGCCTGTCATTCAGAACAGAAGGAGAGATAAAGATTTTTCCAACAAAAATTGAAGGAACCAATCACTGCGAAACCATCCCTACAAGGAATCCTAAGGGAGACTCTATGAAGCAAATGTTGAAAGAAACACAAGGTACCAGAGAGAGTACTATAAGCATGAATCCTACAGAGAACACAATGACTCTAAACCCATATTTTTCAATAATAACACTGAATATAAATTGACTAAATGTTCCAATCAAAAGACATAAAGTAGCAGAATGGATAAAAAAACAAGATCTATCTATTTGCTATCTACAAGAGACTCATTTTAGACCTTAGGATACCTTCCGATTGAAAGCAAGGGGATGGAGAAATATCTATCATGCTACTGGAAGTCAAAAGAAAGGTGAAGTAATCATACTTATATCAGACCTATTGGACTTTATTTTTTAACTTTTTTTACATTTCTTTATTATTGAGAGACAGAGGGAAACAGAGTGAGAACGGGGGAGGGGCGGAGAGAGAAGGAGACATAAAATCCGACATAGGCTCCAGGCTGTGTGAAAGCTGTCAGCACAGAGCCCGATGCAGGGTTCAAACCTGCGAACTGTGAGATCATGTCCTAAGCTGAAGTCGAACGCTCAACCGACTGAGCCACTCAGGTACCACAGGATGAATTGGACTATAAAGTAAGGGCAGTAACAAGAGATAAATAAGGGCATTATATTAGAATTACAGGGTCTATCCATCAGGAAGAGCTAACAATGATAAATGTCTATGCACTGAATTCTGGAGCACCCAAATGCATAAAACAATTAATCATAAACAGAAACAACCTTATTGATAAGAATGTGCTAATATCAGGGGACTTTAATACGACACTTACAGCAATGGATGGATCAACTAGACAGAAAATCACTAAGGAAAAAATGGACTTGAATGACACATTGGATGAGATGGATCTGACAGATACATTTAGACCTCTACATCCTGAGGGTAGGGAAGTCACTTTCTTCTCAAGTGTACATGGTACATTCTCCAAGACAGACCATATACTGGGTTATAAAGCAGCCCTCAATAAATATAGAAGAATTGATATCATACCATGCACACTTTCAGATCACAATGCTATGAAACTTGAAACCAATCACAGGAAAAAGTCTGGAAAACCTCCAAAAACATGGAGGTTAAAGAATACCCCACTAAACAACGAATGGGCCAATCAGGCAATGAGAGAAGAAATTTAAAAATATATGGAAGCAAATAAAAATGAAAATACAACAATCTGAACTCTCTGGGATGCAGCAAAGGCAGTCCTAACAGGAAAATATATTGCAATCTGGACCTACTTCAACAAACTAGAAAAAGTACAAATACAAAATCTAACAGCCCACCTAAAGAAAATAGAAGCAGGGCAGCAAGAATACCCCAAACCCAGCAGAATAAGAGAAATAATAAAGATCAGGGCAGAAATAAACAATGCAGAATAAAAAAAAAACCACAGTTAAACAGATCAATGAAACCAAGAGTTGGTTTTTTGATAAAGTAAACCAAATTGATAA
>NC_043715.1:53268446-53270263 GCF_006229205.1 Suricata suricatta
CATGCAGCTGCTGGCCCACATCATCAGCCCAGTAAGTGAAACTTCAGGGAATACTATCAGTATGGTATAGAGTGTCCCTGAGATTTTGTCCTGGTCAGATGTAGAACAGTACCCATAATCCCTATTGTTTGTGATGTTTTGGCTGCTTGGTTTCCATGACACATAGAATACATACATAGGAAATATAAGGTTTAGTATTATATATATGATCCAGAAGAGGGTAATGAACAAGCCAATATACTTTGGAGCTTTGACTTTAAGGTCCTTCCAACAGGAGTTCATGGGGCTGATCATGATGGTCTGAAAGACACTCAAGAGGCAGGTGCTGCCCATGGACATTCCCCTGCCCGCTCTCAGAACATACAAAAGAAGTTTGCATCCAAACTCATTGAAGAGACCTTTCACCCCAAAAGCTGCCAATGTCTTGGGGACACCTCTAGAAAGCATCACCAAGGAGTTGGCTATCATCAGGTGCATGAGAATCAACTTTATGGATCTCAGCCTCCCTTTCGTGTGGTAATGGAAGACATAATGGTGAAGAAGAGAGAAATTGCCCAGGATTCCAACTATCGTCTGTGATAACAAGATGACTGCTGTCGGGAGCTGCCAGAAGAGCTGCCAGAAGAAAAGACTCGTGCCTTGACCTGCAAGATCAGCCACCCGCACAGCTGAGCTGCGTTATCACTCCCAGCACAGCAAGAGCTGCATTATCACCTTCAGCTGAGGCCTTCTTGTTTCCCTCCCAAGCTTTTCTTGTTAGCCTCTTGGGTGGCATGCTGACTCTGCAGCTCCCGCCCTTGTTTCCTAGCAACTAACTCACGTCAACTGCCCGCCTTCTACCCTATATAAGACATGCGTGGTCTCTCAATAAAGAGAGTGGCTTCATCGGAAATGCTGCCTGGCCTTCACTCTCTGTGCCTCCTACCCTACCCTACTCTCACTCCCTCTCTCAGGGACCCGTGTCGACTGGCCAGCCGGCCAAAACAGACTGCTATTGCCAAATCCCTGGAACCCATTCTGTCATTTTGTACTCTTTCCTTTAAAGTGTAACGACAGTCATTCCTGTAAACCGAGAGTTTCCTTGTAGATTTTGGCATCAAGACTCACTTTGGTCAGTTGCTCCTTTGGGATTGCCAGAAACTGGAAGAGGCAGGAGGAGATGGGGAGAAGTAACAGGATATTCCGTGGAAAAGTCAGCACTAAAGATATAGTAATATAACCTGAAATAAACAGAGGTAAGGGGTAGAATGTGGAAGGACACTTAGTACTAATACAACATTATCAGGAAATTGATATTGGTTACTTACATTGGAAGAATCCTACAGTGTGATTTATTACCTATGTTATGGGACAAATCACTTCTGATATGTTACTGATTTATATATTAAAGAAAGTCTGAAGCCTGTAATTGCTTGTGCTGACCCAAAGGCTAGGGATACTTAAGAGACCACTGGTGGCATTGAACATGCCCTGCCAACATTGTGTGGGTAGAAAACAAAGTTCTATTCTAAATCATTGAGAGAATATTTCCAGTAAACTGTACCACCCCATTAAAGTTGCACCAGCATTCTTCTCAAAGCTAGAACAAACTATGTTAAAATTCATATGGAACCACAAAAGACCCCGAATAGCCAAAGTAATATTGAAGAAGAAAACCAAAACGGGAGGCATCACAATCCCAGACTTTAGCCTCAAGTAAACTGTACCAATGTCTTATGGATACCTTTTTTTCCCCATAATATTTTATTGTCAAATTGTTTTCCATACAACACCCAGTGCTCTTCCCCATAAGTGCCCTCCACCATCACCACCACCTC
>NC_043715.1:53270363-53271650 GCF_006229205.1 Suricata suricatta
ATTTGTTCATTTTAGCTACTCTGGCTGGCGTTAAGTGGTTGGCATCTCAGTGTGGTTTTAATTTGTATTTCCCTGATGATGAGTGACGCTGAGTATCATTTCATGTGTCTGTTGGCCATCTGGATGTCCTCTTTGGAGAAGTGTCTGTTCATGTCTTCTGCCCATTTCTTCACTGGATTATTTGTTTTTCAGTGTGGAGTTTGGTAGTTCCTTGTAGATTTTGGATAATAGGTCTTTATCTGATATGTCCTTTGCAACTATCTTTTCCGATTATGCCTATTAGTTTTTTTTGTTGTTTACCTTGCAGTGCAGAAGCTTTTTATCTTGATGAGGTCCCAATACTTCATTTTTGCTCTTGATTCCCTTGCCTTTGGGGATGTGTCTAGTAGGAAATTGCTGTGATTGAGGTCAAGAAGGCTGTTTCCTGCTTTCTACTCTAGGGTTTTGATGGTTTGCTGTCTCATATTCAGGTCCTTCATCCATTTTTGTGTATTGTGTAAGAAAGTAGTTTAGTTTCATTTTTCTGCATGTTGCTGTCCAGTTCTCTCAGCACCACCTGCTAAAGAGGCTGTCTTTTTTTCCATTGGATACTCTTTTCTGCTTTGTTAAAGATTAATTGGCCACACATTTATGGGTCCAGTTCTGGGTTCTCTATTATATTCCATTGGTGTATTTGTCTGTTTTTGTGCCAATACCATACTGTTTTGATGACTACAGCTTTGTAGTAGAGGCTAAAGTCTGGGATTGTGATGCTTCCCATTTTGGTTTTCTTCAATATTACTTTAGCTCTTCGGGGTCTTTGTGGTTCCATACAAATTTTAGGATAGTTTGTTCTAGCTTTGAGAAGAATGCTGGTGCAATTTTGATTGGGATTGCATTGTATGTGTAGATTGCTTTGGGTAATAATGACATTTTCACAATGTTTATTCTTACCATCATGAGCTCGGAATGTTTTTCCATTTCTTTGTGTCTTCTTCAATTTCATTCTTAGGTTTTCTATAGTTTTCATTGTACAGGTCTTTTCCATCTTGCGTTATGTTTATTCTTAGGTATTTTTTGTTTTTTCATGCATTTGTGAATGAGGTCAGTTCTTGATTTCTCTTTCGGTTGCTTCATTATTGGTGTATAAAAATGAAACTGATTTCTATACGTTGAGTTTGTACCCTGTGACTTTGCTGAATTCATGGATCAGTTCTAGTAGGCTTCTGGTGGAGTCGGTCAGGTTTTCCATGTAGAGTATCATGTCATCTGCAAGAAGTGAAAATTTGACTTTATGTTTGCCAATTC